>NC_092344.1:34963370-35275514 GCF_963676685.1 Mytilus edulis | reverse complement strand
CATGGTGGTCATTGATATAGTATACAGACCCTCTCTATTTAATAAACTCTGTGACCACCTTGGATAGTAAACTTGAAAATGATATAGCAGATAGAATTCTGAAAATACGCATTATTCGTAGTATATGTATGTTCAAAGTATACAGAAAAACGCAAACCGGAAGTATAGTATGACTTAAAATTTTGTCCAATGACGGGACAATATCCAGATGCCCTTTTTCTCGTTTTTCTCCCAAAATAACTCAATCTGAATAATCATATGAATGGATGACAAATGCGACTATGCACTGTACCTATAGGACACAGAGGCGTGTTTGTTAATTTATTGTGGAAAGAAGAGAAGCGACACCCAAAATGAGGTCTTCTCGTATAGGGAAAACGGTACTATTTATTCTGCCATAGGCGACAATGTTAACATTTTCTAAATTTACCACTTTTTAAGATAAAAACCTGGATAAAACAGTTATATGTTGTGTTAGTACTTTATTACTCTGTTTTAAAAATTAAAGCCAAATAGTATCATGACCAACTTCCAATGGAGCTTGTTTATGGTATCCATGCCCACCGTCATTTTGCACCAAATTTATGAAATTTTGCAAGTCTTTTCGAATAATTCTCTAGAAAATATTTCAATAGGTTTTAAAATTTATATTGTAAATATACACACTGCAGTTATTCATAGATAAATAAAAAATATATTGTACCCTTACATCCAATCACAGCGCTCCTAATTTGACTTCCTTCACCTGCCTTGGGTACACAAAAGGCCAACCTAATGCTGGGAAAATTAAATACTACCGTTTTCCCTTTAATAGTATAGATAACTGTATTCGTGAGAATCAAAATGACCAAGAAAATATAGCAAAATTCATCTTACTATAAGTTAAATTTGGCTTAGGGAGTTTCTTAATAGTTTGACTAAGTTTCAAGTTGATTGGACTTCAGCTTCATCAAAAACTACCTTGACCAAAAACCTTAAACCTGAAACTCCAGAAAACATAATGTCCCTCTACTATCGTAGGTGGGGCATAAAAATAAAGACAAAATAATAAGATCTACACAAAAACAGACAGCATAAGGGAGGGATGTTTATACTTTAACTCCCTGACTCTAAAACTTAAATGTTTAACACTAAAACGACACGGTTATAGCATGTTCTAAACAACAACCCTTAGTTGGAGATGAAAGATTGTGGTCAGCTCAACTAATAGCTGTCAGATTGCCAACCGAATATTTATTATTCATTTTACTGAAATAATGCAGTTACTCCCTTCAAGTAACTATTTTATAAATGACCTTATACTACAAGGCCGCACTGTACATATTTGCAATTTGATTTTTTCAATAATACACAATGAGATTGATATATATAAAATACATGAAAATAATATTTTAATGGAACTATCTCTTCCAGCATTGTGCTAACTACCAATCGGATCGCTATTTCCCTACGTACCATGCTATTAAAGTGTCGAACATTTGTGACTGATATTTTTAATACTAAAAATCTATTTATGCCTTTAACTCACGATCCATGTTTGGAATGTAACAATCACAAAAATCGAAAGCTTCGTGTAAAATATTTATGAAAAAATCACAACGAAATGCCCCGTGGGTGACATTTTGCTAGTACCTATATATATTTCTAAACGAGGTGAATGCATTTGTCAGGAAATTTACCGATGTTACTAAGAATCGTTATTATTGTTTCAGTTCTCATTTATAGTCTGGAAAATGAACGCATATTTTATATCTTTTTCCCCATGGCATTATCGTTAAAACTCTCCTTGGTGGGAATCACACGAATTAAAGATAAAATCAGAGGAGTTTAAACTTCTTGGTGTCTTGATTTTATTGGTTTAAAAACTCGATTTTTTTCTTCATATTTACCAAGGACGTATAACTAACATACGTCCTTGATATTTACGTATCAGCTACGATGAGAAAAAAATATTGAAATAAATTTTGTTCCATTGGTTGTTTCTTATTAATTAACTTCATCACTACAAATCAATCTGCCAATTCTAAACATTT
The DNA here is from genome assembly GCF_963676685.1 of Mytilus edulis. Taxonomy (NCBI): domain Eukaryota; kingdom Metazoa; phylum Mollusca; class Bivalvia; order Mytilida; family Mytilidae; genus Mytilus; species Mytilus edulis. Next base: position 35,273,481 of record NC_092344.1, on the reverse strand, counting down.
TCTGTCAGAATATAAATAATGATCTTACATGTTCCCATGCCAATATGAAATTCATGTTATTGCCAAAGGTATGCCCTAGCTCACCAATGTCATTTCAGCTCAAAATCGCGGGTATGTGAATTTGATAGTTATGCGTAAAATAGCATAAACAACAGTTGCTAAGGAACAGTTCTTTTGTTGCTGTTTTTCATCTCAAAGTTACAGTAAGGCCTTCAAGATGGAGCAAAAAATAACTCTCACCTCACTGCAACTTTGCATGACTTTTAAAATTTTACTTTATAGCTTATATATAAGTAAATTGTGATATAGCCAGTTAAGCAAAACATTATTAATCAACTATTTATTATAAAAAAATATTGGATTCTCAACTGATTAAGAACATGTAGTAATTACTAATTTTGAACTTTTTTTTCAAATTGCTCTATTCCATTTGTCACAGACTAGTCTGGTTAGTGTAAAACCTCTTTCTTTTATTCAAAAAAGTAGTGGTATAGTGTTGGTTTTACGTAGGTACGTTGTGGTGGGAAGATTTTAGATGTTATCTAGTTTTAATGACGTTTTCAATAAGTAATCCATGGACGTAACGCAATCTGATAACGGGCTGGGTATACAGAAATCCATTCTATTCTTTTTTTCACCACAAATTCCAAACTAGATAAAACAAAAACAAACTACAGTTTTAATGCGAGCTTCAAGACAAATAGTCATGCTAATAATAGATGGAGAATCGACACGAACTTGTCATCTTTTTAATTTAAAATACGTTATGTAGAGAGACTATAAAACATTAAGAAATTTATTATTGCAAAGTATGCTCGCGGTTACTGAAAGCAAGTTCATTACACTTAATCTTATATCTAATAAGTTACCCAAGATCGGCTGTTGTACTTTTGTGGTATAATTACTGTAGTCAACCTAATATCGGCTGCTGCGCTTTGGGAATAATTACTACATGTACATTCTAAACATAGGCTGCTGTACTTGGGGAATAATTACTACATGTAAATTCTAAACATAGGCTGCTGTACTTGAGGAATAATTACTACATGTACATTCTAATCATAGGCTGCTGTACTTGAGGAATAATTACTACATGTACATTCTAATCATAGGCTGCTGTACTTTAGAAATAATTACTACATGTACATTCTAAATATAGGCTGCTGTACTTGAGGAATAATTACTACATGTACATTCTAATCATAGGCTGCTGTACTTGAGGAATAATTACTACATGTACATTCTAAACATAGGCTGCTGTACTTGAGGAATAATTACTACATGTACATTCTAATCATAGGCTGCTGTACTTGAGGAATAATTACTACATGTACATTCTAATCATAGGCTGCTGTACTTGAGGAATAATTACTACATGTACATTCTAATCATAGGCTGCTGTACTTGGGGAATAATTACTACATGTACATTCTAATCATAGGCTGCTGTACTTGAGGAATAATTACTACATGTACATTCTAATCATAGGCTGCTGTACTTGAGGAATAATTACTACATGTACATTCTAATCATAGGCTGCTGTACTTGAGGAATAATTACTACATGTACATTCTAAACATAGGCTGCTGTACTTGGGGAATAATTACTACATGTACATTCTAAACATAGGCTGCTGTACTTGGGGAATAATTACTACATGTACATTCTAATCATAGGCTGCTGTACTTGAGGAATAATTACTACATGTACATTCTAAACATCGGCTGCTGTACTTGGGGAATAATTACTACATGTACTTTCTAATCATAGGCTGCTGTACTTGGGGAATAATTACTATATGTACATTCTAATCATAGGCTGCTGTACTTGAGGAATAATTACTACATGTACATTCTAAACATAGGCTGTTGTACTTGGGGAATAATTACTACATGTACATTCTAAACATATGCTGCTGTACTTGGGGAATAATTACTACATGTACATTCTAATCATAGGCTGTTGTACTTTAGAAATAATTACTACATGTACATTCTAATCATAGGCTGCTGTACTTGAGGAATAATTACTACATGTACATTCTAATCATAGGCTGCTGTACTTGAGGAATAATTACTACATGTACATTCTAAACATAGGCTGTTGTACTTGGGGAATAATTACTACATGTACATTCTAAACATAGGCTGCTGTACTTGAGGAATAATTACTACATGTACATTCTAATCATAGGCTGCTGTACTTGGGGAATAATTACTACATGTACATTCTAAACATAGGCTGCTGTACTTGAGGAATAATTACTACATGTACATTCTAATCATAGGCTTCTGTACTTTAGAAATAATTACTACATGTACATTCTAAACATAGGCTGCTGTACTTGAGGAATAATTACTACATGTACATTCTAAACATAGGCTGCTGTACTTGAGGAATAATTACTACATGTACATTCTAATCATAGGCTGCTGTACTTGAGGAATAATTACTACATGTACATTCTAAACATCGGCTGCTGTACTTGGGGAATAATTACTACATGTACATTCTAATCATAGGCTGCTGTACTTGGGGAATAATTACTACATGTACATTCTAAACATAGGCTGCTGTACTTGAGGAATAATTACTACATGTACATTCTAATCATAGGCTGCTGTACTTGAGGAATAATTACTACATGTACATTCTAAACATAGGCTGCTGTACTTGGGGAATAATTACTACATGTACATTCTAATCATAGGCTGCTGTACTTGGGGAATAATTACTACATGTACATTCTAAACATAGGCTGCTGTACTTGAGGAATAATTACTACATGTACATTCTAATCATAGGCTTCTGTACTTTAGAAATAATTACTACATGTACATTCTAATCATAGGCTGCTGTACTTGAGGAATAATTACTACATGTACATTCTAAACATAGGCTGCTGTACTTGAGGAATAATTACTACATGTACATTCTAATCATAGGCTGCTGTACTTGAGGAATAATTACTACATGTACATTCTAAACATAGGCTGCTGTACTTGGGGAATAATTACTACATGTACATTCTAATCATAGGCTGCTGTACTTGAGGAATAATTACTACATGTACATTCTAAACATAGGCTGCTGTACTTGGGGAATAATTACTACATGTACATTCTAAACATAGGCTGCTGTACTTGGGGAATAATTACTACATGTACTTTCTAATCATAGGCTGCTGTACTTGGGGAATAATTACTACATGTACATTCTAATCATAGGCTGCTGTACTTGAGGAATAATTACTATATGTACATTCTAATCATAGGCTGCTGTACTTGAGGAATAATTACTACATGTACATTCTAAACATAGGCTGCTGTACTTGGGGAATAATTACTACATGTACATTCTAATCATAGGCTGCTGTACTTGAGGAATAATTACTACATGTACATTCTAATCATAGGCTTCTGTACTTGGGGAATAATTACTACATGTACTTTCTAATCATAGGCTGCTGTACTTGAGGAATAATTACTACATGTACATTCTAATCATAGGCTGCTGTACTTGAGGAATAATTACTACATGTACATTCTAATCATAGGCTTCTGTACTTGGGGAATAATTACTACATGTACTTTCTAATCATAGGCTGCTGTACTTGAGGAATAATTACTACATGTACATTCTAAACATAGGCTGCTGTACTTGGGGAATAATTACTACATGTACATTCTAATCATAGGCTTCTGTACTTGGGGAATAATTACTACATGTACTTTCTAATCATAGGCTGCTGTACTTGAGGAATAATTACTACATGTACATTCTAAACATAGGCTGCTGTACTTGAGGAATAATTACTATATGTACATTCTAATCATAGGCTGCTGTACTTGAGGAATAATTACTACATGTACATTCTAATCATAGGCTGCTGTACTTGGGGAATAATTACTACATGTACATTCTAAACATAGGCTGCTGTACTTGAGGAATAATTACTACATGTACATTCTAATCATAGGCTGCTGTACTTGAGGAATAATTACTACATGTACATTCTAATCATAGGCTGCTGTACTTGAGGAATAATTACTACATGTACATTCTAATCATAGGCTGCTGTACTTGGGGAATAATTACTACATGTACATTCTAAACATAGGCTGCTGTACTTGAGGAATAATTACTACATGTACATTCTAATCATAGGCTGCTGTACTTGAGGAATAATTACTACATGTACATTCTAATCATAGGCTGCTGTACTTGAGGAATAATTACTACATGTACATTCTAATCATAGGCTGCTGTACTTGAGGAATAATTACTACATGTACATTCTAAACATAGGCTGCTGTACTTGGGGAATAATTACTACATGTACATTCTAATCATAGGCTGCTGTACTTGAGGAATAATTACTACATGTACATTCTAATCATAGGCTGCTGTACTTGAGGAATAATTACTACATGTACATTCTAAACATAGGCTGCTGTATTTGAGAAATAATTACTACATGTACATTCTAAACATAGGCTGCTGTACTTGAGGAATAATTACTACATGTACATTCTAATCATAGGCTGCTGTACTTGAGGAATAATTACTACATGTACATTCTAAACATAGGCTGCTGTACTTGGGGAATAATTACTACATGTACATTCTAATCATAGGCTGCTGTACTTTAGAAATAATTACTACATGTACATTCTAATCATAGGCTGCTGTACTTGAGGAATAATTACTACATGTAAATTCTAAACATAGGCTGCTGTACTTGGGGAATAATTACTACATGTACATTCTAATCATAGGCTGCTGTACTTTAGAAATAATTACTACATGTACATTCTAATCATAGGCTGCTGTACTTGAGGAATAATTACTACATGTACATTCTAAACATAGGCTGTTGTACTTGGGGAATAATTACTACATGTACATTCTAAACATAGGCTGCTGTACTTGAGGAATAATTACTACATGTACATTCTAATCATAGGCTGCTGTACTTGGGGAATAATTACTACATGTACATTCTAAACATAGGCTGCTGTACTTGAGGAATAATTACTACATGTACATTCTAATCATAGGCTTCTGTACTTGAGAAATAATTACTACATGTACATTCTAAACATAGGCTGCTGTACTTGAGGAATAATTACTACATGTACATTCTAAACATAGGCTGCTGTACTTGAGGAATAATTACTACATGTACATTCTAATCATAGGCTGCTGTACTTGGGGAATAATTACTACATGTACATTCTAAACATAGGCTGCTGTACTTGGGGAATAATTACTACATGTACATTCTAATCATAGGCTGCTGTACTTGAGGAATAATTACTACATGTACATTCTAAACATAGGCTGTTGTACTTGGGGAATAATTACTACATGTACATTCTAAACATAGGCTGCTGTACTTGGGGAATAATTACTACATGTAAATTCTAAACATAGGCTGCTGTACTTGAGGAATAATTACTACATGTACATTCTAATCATAGGCTGCTGTACTTGAGGAATAATTACTACATGTACATTCTAATCATAGGCTGCTGTACTTTAGAAATAATTACTACATGTACATTCTAAACATAGGCTGCTGTACTTGAGGAATAATTACTACATGTACATTCTAATCATAGGCTGCTGTACTTGAGGAATAATTACTACATGTACATTCTAAACATAGGCTGCTGTACTTGAGGAATAATTACTACATGTACATTCTAATCATAGGCTGCTGTACTTGAGGAATAATTACTACATGTACATTCTAATCATAGGCTGCTGTACTTGAGGAATAATTACTACATGTACATTCTAATCATAGGCTGCTGTACTTGGGGAATAATTACTACATGTACATTCTAATCATAGGCTGCTGTACTTGAGGAATAATTACTACATGTACATTCTAATCATAGGCTGCTGTACTTGAGGAATAATTACTACATGTACATTCTAATCATAGGCTGCTGTACTTGAGGAATAATTACTACATGTACATTCTAAACATAGGCTGCTGTACTTGGGGAATAATTACTACATGTACATTCTAAACATAGGCTGCTGTACTTGGGGAATAATTACTACATGTACATTCTAATCATAGGCTGCTGTACTTGAGGAATAATTACTACATGTACATTCTAAACATCGGCTGCTGTACTTGGGGAATAATTACTACATGTACTTTCTAATCATAGGCTGCTGTACTTGGGGAATAATTACTATATGTACATTCTAATCATAGGCTGCTGTACTTGAGGAATAATTACTACATGTACATTCTAAACATAGGCTGTTGTACTTGGGGAATAATTACTACATGTACATTCTAAACATATGCTGCTGTACTTGGGGAATAATTACTACATGTACATTCTAATCATAGGCTGTTGTACTTTAGAAATAATTACTACATGTACATTCTAATCATAGGCTGCTGTACTTGAGGAATAATTACTACATGTACATTCTAATCATAGGCTGCTGTACTTGAGGAATAATTACTACATGTACATTCTAAACATAGGCTGTTGTACTTGGGGAATAATTACTACATGTACATTCTAAACATAGGCTGCTGTACTTGAGGAATAATTACTACATGTACATTCTAATCATAGGCTGCTGTACTTGGGGAATAATTACTACATGTACATTCTAAACATAGGCTGCTGTACTTGAGGAATAATTACTACATGTACATTCTAATCATAGGCTTCTGTACTTTAGAAATAATTACTACATGTACATTCTAAACATAGGCTGCTGTACTTGAGGAATAATTACTACATGTACATTCTAAACATAGGCTGCTGTACTTGAGGAATAATTACTACATGTACATTCTAATCATAGGCTGCTGTACTTGAGGAATAATTACTACATGTACATTCTAAACATCGGCTGCTGTACTTGGGGAATAATTACTACATGTACATTCTAATCATAGGCTGCTGTACTTGGGGAATAATTACTACATGTACATTCTAAACATAGGCTGCTGTACTTGAGGAATAATTACTACATGTACATTCTAATCATAGGCTGCTGTACTTGAGGAATAATTACTACATGTACATTCTAAACATAGGCTGCTGTACTTGGGGAATAATTACTACATGTACATTCTAATCATAGGCTGCTGTACTTGGGGAATAATTACTACATGTACATTCTAAACATAGGCTGCTGTACTTGAGGAATAATTACTACATGTACATTCTAATCATAGGCTTCTGTACTTTAGAAATAATTACTACATGTACATTCTAATCATAGGCTGCTGTACTTGAGGAATAATTACTACATGTACATTCTAAACATAGGCTGCTGTACTTGAGGAATAATTACTACATGTACATTCTAATCATAGGCTGCTGTACTTGAGGAATAATTACTACATGTACATTCTAAACATAGGCTGCTGTACTTGGGGAATAATTACTACATGTACATTCTAATCATAGGCTGCTGTACTTGAGGAATAATTACTACATGTACATTCTAAACATAGGCTGCTGTACTTGGGGAATAATTACTACATGTACATTCTAAACATAGGCTGCTGTACTTGGGGAATAATTACTACATGTACTTTCTAATCATAGGCTGCTGTACTTGGGGAATAATTACTACATGTACATTCTAATCATAGGCTGCTGTACTTGAGGAATAATTACTATATGTACATTCTAATCATAGGCTGCTGTACTTGAGGAATAATTACTACATGTACATTCTAAACATAGGCTGCTGTACTTGGGGAATAATTACTACATGTACATTCTAATCATAGGCTGCTGTACTTGAGGAATAATTACTACATGTACATTCTAATCATAGGCTTCTGTACTTGGGGAATAATTACTACATGTACTTTCTAATCATAGGCTGCTGTACTTGAGGAATAATTACTACATGTACATTCTAATCATAGGCTGCTGTACTTGAGGAATAATTACTACATGTACATTCTAATCATAGGCTTCTGTACTTGGGGAATAATTACTACATGTACTTTCTAATCATAGGCTGCTGTACTTGAGGAATAATTACTACATGTACATTCTAAACATAGGCTGCTGTACCTGGGGAATAATTACTACATGTACATTCTAATCATAGGCTTCTGTACTTGGGGAATAATTACTACATGTACTTTCTAATCATAGGCTGCTGTACTTGAGGAATAATTACTACATGTACATTCTAAACATAGGCTGCTGTACTTGAGGAATAATTACTATATGTACATTCTAATCATAGGCTGCTGTACTTGAGGAATAATTACTACATGTACATTCTAATCATAGGCTGCTGTACTTGGGGAATAATTACTACATGTACATTCTAAACATAGGCTGCTGTACTTGAGGAATAATTACTACATGTACATTCTAATCATAGGCTGCTGTACTTGAGGAATAATTACTACATGTACATTCTAATCATAGGCTGCTGTACTTGAGGAATAATTACTATATGTACATTCTAATCATAGGCTGCTGTACTTGAGGAATAATTACTACATGTACATTCTAAACATAGGCTGTTGTACTTGGGGAATAATTACTACATGTACATTCTAAACATAGGCTGCTGTACTTGGGGAATAATTACTACATGTACTTTCTAATCATAGGCTGCTGTACTTGGGGAATAATTACTACATGTACATTCTAAACATAGGCTGCTGTACTTGAGGAATAATTACTACATGTACATTCTAATCATAGGCTGCTGTACTTGAGGAATAATTACTACATGTACATTCTAATCATAGGCTGCTGTACTTGAGGAATAATTACTACATGTACATTCTAAACATAGGCTGCTGTACTTGGGGAATAATTACTACATGTACATTCTAATCATAGGCTGCTGTACTTGAGGAATAATTACTACATGTACATTCTAATCATAGGCTGCTGTACTTGAGGAATAATTACTACATGTACATTCTAAACATAGGCTGCTGTACTTGGGGAATAATTACTACATGTACATTCTAATCATAGGCTGCTGTACTTGAGGAATAATTACTACATGTACATTCTAATCATAGGCTGCTGTACTTGAGGAATAATTACTACATGTACATTCTAATCATAGGCTTCTGTACTTTAGAAATAATTACTACATGTACATTCTAATCATAGGCTGCTGTACTTGAGGAATAATTACTACATGTACATTCTAATCATAGGCTGCTGTACTTGAGGAATAATTACTACATGTACATTCTAATCATAGGCTGCTGTACTTAAGGAATAATTACTACATGTACATTCTAAACATAGGCTGTTGTACTTGAGGAATAATTACTATATGTACATTCTAATCATAGGCTGCTGTACTTGAGGAATAATTACTACATGTACATTCTAATCATAGGCTGCTGTACTTGAGGAATAATTACTACATGTACATTCTAAACATAGGCTGCTGTACTTGAGAAATAATTACTACATGTACATTCTAATCATAGGCTGCTGTACTTGGGGAATAATTACTACATGTACATTCTAATCATAGGCTGCTGTACTTGAGGAATAATTACTACATGTACTTTCTAATCATAGGCTGCTGTACTTGGGGAATAATTACTACATGTACATTCTAATCATAGGCTGCTGTACTTGAGGAATAATTACTACATGTACATTCTAAACATAGGCTGCTGTACTTGAGGAATAATTACTATATGTACATTCTAATCATAGGCTGCTGTACTTGAGGAATAATTACTACATGTACATTCTAAACATAGGCTGCTGTATTTGAGAAATAATTACTACATGTACATTCTAAACATAGGCTGCTGTACTTGAGGAATAATTACTACATGTACATTCTAATCATAGGCTGCTGTACTTGAGGAATAATTACTACATGTACATTCTAAACATAGGCTGCTGTATTTGAGAAATAATTACTACATGTACATTCTAACCATAGGCTGCTGTACTTGAGGAATAATTACTATAGTTATCTTAATATTTGTTACTGTACTTGGTGTATGATTACTACAATCAACCCTAATATTTGTTGCAGTACTTGAGGTTTTATTAATACAGTCAACTTAATATCGGCTGCTGTACTTGAGTTATTATTACTACAGTCAGTCTTATATGTGTTGCTGTATTTAAGGTATAAATACTACGGTTAACCTAATATTTGTTGCTGTACTGGAGGTTTATTTACTACAAGTCAACCTAATATCGGCTGCCGCACTTGAGGTATAATTACTACAATCAACCTAATATCGGCTGATGTACTTGAGATACAATTACTACACTCAACCATATATCGGTTTCAGTACTTTAGATAGAGTATCTGCAAAATTAAGATTTTTAACAAAATTTTGATGTTTTTGAACATGGAAATCTCATCTAGTGCTAGCGACCATGGTGTCCTATGGTTACATATTGTGGTTGTATCTTTGCATCCTAAAGTACGTTTTAACCGAACTCGGTACGTACAATTATCTTAAATTTAATCATTTTGCGAGATACCGTTTGCGTCTTCAAATTTCGTGAAATGTCTGAGATCTACAAGTTTCTCGCCAGGACTGTTGTAGAATTTTCTGTGTACTTAATCAAATATTAGATATGAAGACATTTTGAATTACATGTGACTTGTCCATTCTATATTAAACCAGATTTTTTTTAAATCGCCAATTTCATCTGTTATTTGTTGCTTGTATAGGTTGATGTGAGTCCAATAGTACTGTCGCATCGAGGTAATGAATACAGTTAACAGTGTTTTATTTTGACTTTGGGAAGGGCGTGGGGGAAATAGAAGAACAAATTTCTTTTATTCTGAAACGGGATGAAAATGTACATTGTTTAATTGTAAAGGTTGCAGTATTATTGATGAAAAAGGAAGACATTGGATTAAACCATGTACATTTCATAGTTTGATATACTAGTTAATTTTTTAAGTGTTGTCATAAAATTGCAGATATTTTAATTGTTCACACTAGTAAGACAAACAGTTTATAGAAAGAACACACATTTAATGTTTGCAGACTAATAAAAATAATTAGGACAGTTCTGATCTATTTTCCTTTACAATTACCTCGATAATTAGGTTAAAGACTAATTTAACTTCACCTTTGGTTACTAATAAATTACTAAATAGTTTTAAAACGTATTATAATGAAATATTACTGCTACACAGACTGAAAATTTGTTTGATTTTCTTTATTCGTGTACTTAACGCGATTCTCATTCATTTAATAATTTAATCATTAACCTTCGTTTTTTAAATTGCAAGTTTTACTAACTTTATTATCTCGAAATTAAGACAAATAGAACACAATTTCCAATACCGACCACAGCTGTTTTATTAAAATTTATATGGTATTGCTTTATTTTTTTCGTACCAGATTATTATATGAGATTCCTTATTAATATAACTGTGACATTTGCTTTGTGTTTAGACCGAGTTCTTGATATTCCCATTAGTTCCTTTGACATACAATTTTATTGATACCTATTAACTTTTTTTCCTCAAGGTCAGGAAATAGGTCAGTGATTGTTTTTAAAAAAATGGCGTCTATCCCACTCATCTCAGAAAAAGAATAAATGATAAGATTTGAAGATACAAGCATCAATTTTCACCTTATTGTACTGAGGCGGCGTGTATCAAAAAGCCACCCAACCAATCAATCGATTTTCTTAATGTTAACAGAATTCCACCGAAATTGGATCGAAGATAATATTTGGTGGTAGGTCCCGCTCATAACAAATTTGTATCTCAGAGACAGTAGGCGTCATAATATTTACCTTTTTAGATTGATGATTGGTTGCTTAGCGTCCAGTGGGAAATATTTCATGCCTCATGTTCAGAACGAGTACAACAGAAGCCTGTCGATAAAGGAATGGTGTATCAGGTACAAAGGTGTATATAAAGAAATTGATATGGGTTTTTTTTTTGCCTTATTCAGTAGTCAGATATACAGATCTATTACTTAAAACCCTCTACACAATGTTCCATACCAGAAGCAAACTTGAAAATGTTTACCTATAAAATTCCATAGCTTCAAGAGCTGTACCAAATGTGTTAAACAATTCTTAAGGTTCTGAGCTGATATGAAGTAAGATCTGTTCCGAACGGGTGGATGTTTCTTCATGTCTTTACGATAAATTATAATTACTACGATTGGCTATCTCAACTTGAGCGGTATCATCTTAATATCGTGTTATAGTATTCTTCTATTTGTCTTTATGAATATTACTTTTACTGTCTAGTCTGTTTTCGGTGATATCAATTTTTCGTGACTCTGTACATATACATCCCGTCATTATGTTATTGTTCTATGATATTTTTTGTATGCTTGTTTTTCAATTTTTCCTAATGGGCTTTTTCCTCTTATGTGTTTCTTTGATATATATGACATGGCTCTGTACCTATACATCCTGTCATTGTATTATTGTTCTATGATAAATTTTGTATTCTTGTCTTTCAATTTTGCTAATGTGCTTTATCTGTATGCCTTTTTGTGTTTCTTTGATACATATGACGTGTCTCTGTACTTATACATCCCGTCATTGTGTAATTGTGCTATTGTAAAATTTTGTATTATTGTCCTTCATTTTTGCTAATGTGCTTTATCTATATGCCTTTTTGTACTCATTGGTTACATATTTGTTTGTTCTAGAAGCCATTAAGATAATAAATCAATGTTCACTGCCGCACCTCTATTTTTGATATTTTTACCTTTCACATCTGTTTGTTTTTTTCCACACATCGTTGTCAATTTAATGGTATTTGATGTGACTGTCCTACAAATGAGAGCCTTAGTTAGCTATACAAACAGGTTTAATCCACCATTTTCTACATAGGAAAATGTCTGTGCCAAGTTAGGAACATGACAGTTGTTTGATGTGTTTTAGCTTTTGATTTTGCCATTAGATTAGGGACTTTTCGTTTTGCATTTTCCTCGAAGTTCAGTATTTTTCTGATTTTACTTTTTATTCATATCCGCCCTGATCAAAAGAAAACTAATCGATAACCTTTACAAATAAACAAAATGAATTATGTATTTATGTACTACGAAAACAAGAAATTGCCGATCCTTTTTGGCTTTCCACTACATGTAGTATATCAACATAACATATTTGCAGATAAATTGTAAGCTTTTGCCCGTGAATGACCTTTCATAAAACATCTCTACATGTAATAATTTTTCAAAATTCACAAATTATCTAAGATCGGTAGTGATTGAATCTGGATTTAATAATATTCACGGTATCCACTTCTTGTGGACTATCATTCGCCTAGTTGTAAGCGACTCTGTACTTTCTTAACTTTTATGACATATTCACACTCTATTTTTGTTCCAGTTTATGAATGATCAAGTATTAAAACTGAGTTTGTTATAGTTCCTCGGGAAGAACCTGTTGCTTTGTGCAATTCTGGCCTCTTTCATTTAGAGTCTTTTAATTTTCATGAATGATTGTGGTCTCGAGAGTGCTATGACAAAATTGACCCAGAAGCGCGTGTGGTGTTCACTGAAATAAATATTATATTTCCACGAAGTATTCGCCGCTACTAGTTGAATGCTAGTCCCTAGAGTACCAGTCATCTAGTAGCCAGTGCTTTTAAACTGAAATGATTTGATAGTGTTGTAAATCACCAGTTTATAAATTATGTATTTGTACATAAAACCAACGTTGCAAATCACTTTAGAGGAATTACCATCAACATATTTTAACTATTATGCCCTTAAATGATTAATGTATTAGTCTTGAGCGTTATTACTGCGAGATATTCCAGAGGCGCTTGTAGCGTACATGAAAATCATGGAACAAAAAGGTAAACAATACTTTATAAATTTCATTCGTCCGAAACACTGTTCTGAATTTACTTTCACCAATAACGATTCAAGCCGAATATTTAAAAAAGCGAACGATGCACAAGAACAGAAGCAGTAGAAAGGCAAGATGATCAAATAAGTAACTAAAAATAATTGCAAATACATTTTTTGGTCAACTTTGCTTTATGGAGTTAGACGTTATCTAATTTCTATTTTGTTGTTATAAATCATGCCAGTACCGACGAACTGACTACTAAGCTGATAGTCACTGTCAGAACGGGCAAACTCTTACAAAAATTTATATACCTAATCCAGTGTCCGCTTCAATGTTCCTTTGTTTAATTTGTCAATACATGATATAAATTAGCAATCTAAACAAATATTCCCTATACAACTTAAATGTGACCCGAAAACAACCACAAGCTCGTATTGCAATGTTAATCATTTGATTTACAATTGCATTTCAAATATTATTCACTAGATTTTATTTTTAATGTTTTTGCATGTTGATTTTTTTTACTCTTTTATCTCGACATTCCATTATTCAGACAAACCACGGCCTCTTTAAAATAGTTACAAAACTGGCTACAATGAAAATTATAAAATTATCAATGGTAATGCATTAGTTAAAGATAATCAAGTATTTGGAACAGCATATGTATGTTACACGCAAGACAATGACATTTTTATTACAAGAGCAAGGATAAACTTTTTTTATATTTGCTAAAATTTTAGTTGTGGATAAAGTTATTATTGAAAATAAACATATCCTTAGTTCTGATATTAAAATTCTGAACTACAATTAAGAACAAAATGCAGATTGATTTTAGTTCAAATCAGGACTCCGTATAGAAAAACATTTATATTCAACTCGATTCTAAGATTCAGAATCTGCATCTGCATAAAAGTTGTATACTATATTTCGTAAAATACTAATTAATTATGCATTTTATACACAGAGGAAATGCAAATTATATCTGCACATTCAGACTTTATGTACAACATAAAGTATAAATACCATGATTTTTTTTTTTACATTATTACGATTTATAAAGAATAAAAAGTTACCTGAATTAATATCTATAATTATCGATATCAATTCAACATATCCTTTAGAAGACGAAAAGATGAAACTAATAATAAGAATGAAGCATTGGATATAGTTATATAGCGTGTGGTTTTATTGCAATCAAGGAACAACTGTAATGTATTTGAAAAAAGGCATGAATGACTTTATTTCTCGTGTCGCATTTATCATTATCTATTCACGTAAGGGAGAGACTACAATAGGAGCTCAGGAATCGATAACTCATACAGTGTAAAAATACATTGTCATTTGACAACATCTACAATCAGGCGAAAAGTGCAATTTTAGACAAAATACCATTGCGAGTTTATTTCATTCTTATACTCGAAGCTAGAAGGAACACTAGTAAAGCTGTTGGAGTGAAATGTCAAGCCACACAGGTAAGTCACTTTTCTTTTTTTTTTCAATTTTGTGCATATATATATAATATAATAGTCGATTTCTACCATTAGTAAAAATCTAGATGTGTTTGTCATTAACTAATTTAGAAGCGATGTACATTATTATTAATTAATAACTGTGCTAATTTATTATCTCTTTCACATAGAATCGATTATCGGAATGCTTTCTTTTTTATTCAATTATGTTATCATGACGAATTCAATTTACCAAATTACATAAGCCAATACTGTCATTACCACGAATACAATACAATAAAAATGTCAACGCCAAATACATAGATAGAATCTACTAGTTAGTTCTAGAGTAAGAATTAACAAAAAAATATATGCCATCATTAATTTTTAGATTAAAATTTAATTCAAAATGCATTTTTTTATTACATTTTTTTTTACATTTCATAAACTGCAACAGTGATAAGTAATGTATGTTGTTGCAAACAATATCAGAATAGAAATTATTGAGTATGTTTTTGTTTTCTGTTCAATGTGTTTTTTTTAAATTAATT
Source organism: Mytilus edulis (assembly GCF_963676685.1). Taxonomy (NCBI): domain Eukaryota; kingdom Metazoa; phylum Mollusca; class Bivalvia; order Mytilida; family Mytilidae; genus Mytilus; species Mytilus edulis. Next base: position 35,257,674 of record NC_092344.1, on the reverse strand, counting down.
TTTGCCAAAAAATACAAACATGCATTTGAGAAAAGTCTTTTATATCAAAAAGCAAACTCATCATTTATATGTGAATTCTATATTTTTATCAACATGACTAAAATAAGAGAGAAAAAGATCATGTTTCTTTGCTGATCAATAATTAGGCTTTGAACAGGCTTTGACGCACCCAGATCTATCAAATGACCAGGTAACCTATAGATGTTATAATCCTTGATATGAAATCATACAAGCAACTAAGAATTATTACCAATCAGACGTAACCTTACATGTTAAACGAGTCGTTAGTGTTTTACCGCATCTCGAAGAACCAACAATGTCCAGAGCAGGTATTGTCGTGTGAAACGTAACCACTCATGTTAAACGATTCTTTATAGTTTTACCGCATCTCGAAGAACCAACAATGTCCAGAGCGGGTATTCTCGGGTGAATAATATTCATTTACATTTTGGTTGTATTATTGCTTGAGAATACACGTCACTGACAGACAATGCAACATTGAAGGAATTTAACCAGCCTACGAATTTCCCACGTATCCCTACAGGCAGTAAGCGTCATGTCAGGAACATTTGGTTTCTAACTGGAATATAAGGTAAGAATTGATTAATGTACATCGTTCCCTTGGTGCATCCCGCTAGAAAAATCTTATCAATAATGCATAGATCTCGATATTTCTCATAATCTGTGAAAAAGATTAACGATGGTTTTCCCTTTAATGTAATAATTTATATTAGAAATGTGTTATTCATCTTTTTGAATTGAAACAATAAATTTCTTCATAAATTTTCAGTTTTAATCGATGAAAGAACAATTAGTGCCATACAAATGCTCGTAATTTAAGGATAATTCTCTAGACTTTCAAGTGATAATAGAAATTACAAATTATGATACATTGTTTTATAACATTTTTTACCAGATTTTTACAATAGTGTAATTAATAAACTCATGATAGATACCAGGACTAAATTTTGCATATACGCCAGACGCGCGTTTCGTCTACAAAAAACTCATCAGTGACGCTCGAATCCAAAAAAGTTAAAAAGGCCAAATAAAGTACGAAGTTGAAGAGCAAAAGCATTAAAGACCAAAATTACTAAAAGTTATGTCAAATACAGCTAAGGTAATCTATGCCTGCGGTAGAAAAGCCTTAGTTTTTCAAAAATTCTAAATTTTGTAAACAGTTAATTTATATATATAACCATATCAATGATAATTCATGTCAGCACAAAAGTGCTGACTACTGGTAAGTAACCTGGAGCGATAATCATATATAAGAACTTAAACCTGCAATAAATAACGAAATATAAGTAATAATTCCAATTATATACATTTTACGAATTATATTGAATCGGTGAATTTTTCCTTTCTGTATCATGTTATTGTGCAATAACTGGAAGACTGTAAATGATTATTGCTAAGTACGAATGTTTTATATGACCTTGGCGACACATAAAGGTCTTGCATAACTTGTTGATTTTCTTAACAGCAAGAAATTACTTCATTTTTTGTTGCATTATGTATCAACATGTCAGCTGCTTCTGCAGTATATATTCTGCATAACTTGTTGATTTTCTGAACAGCAAGAAATTACTTCATTTTTTGTTGCATTATGTATCAACATGTCAGCTGCTTCTGCAGTATATATTCTGTTTGATATCATATTGGTTTCTACTGAACTCCCTAGATACAGTGTTATTGCATTTTGAAAAGGCAATGGAACACATATATTTTAGTAATATAGTCGGAATTTTACAGAAGCTGTAATCTATTCTTTGACTGTTCGTAGAAGACATAGAATTTTTTCAATATCAATACCAACTATCCTGTCCTTTTCTTCTCGTTCAAAATTTCTATCTGGCTTTTTACGATGAATCTAAAATTGGTCTGCTTTTTAACCTTCTATAGCATAAAAAAAAAGAATAACAAAAATAAAAATAAAAAAACTCTGCGGCAAATTCTTAACTGGAAAGTCCCGAAGCAAATTGCAAAATCAAAACCTCAAACACATCAAACAAATGGATAACAACTGTTATATTCGTGACTTGTAACTATTAGACCCTACCTATATTTTGAAGGGGCCTATGCTGTTAAATTTTCTATTTCTATGTATTGTGATAAGGAATGCTATTTGTCTTTGTTTATTTTCCGTCATCCAGGATATTGTTTATCCTTCTTAGACTGAAGAAATTGGATTGCTCCCTTGATATTTTCTTATTTTCTTCTCGTTATAGCTGTAAAGATTTCTCTTCTGTCTCATTAAAAAAATCTGAAAAAAAAAACTGATGAACAAGAACAATTTTTTATGTACCAATGATCTATCAATCGAATGTATCACTTCTTGGACGAATTAAAATATTCTTGATGGAAATATTTTCTATACAATTATTGATAATTACATGTAAATTTATCCGAAACACTAAGCCACATACATTGATATCTTTAGTAATAGTTAAGAAAAACAAAGTAAATCAATATGAAATTATTTCAAAGTCATTAATCCTCCCCTTTTATTTTTAATCATTTGCCCTTGTTTATTACATTTTTTTATGGAGGCTGTATATCTGATTACCAAAAACGTACAATAAAGCTAACAATGACTTGATTTTCTTTCGCAGGTTACAAATTCCTCATATGTTACATAGAAAATACGGTATTGAACAAAATTGTCCCTTTCAAAGCCGAAGTGTACTCCGTTTCAGCTTTTCCGGAATCGTTTGTCATTGTTGTTTATCTGTTTGTTGATACAACTTAGCAATTGTGTTGTCTGTTAATATTTGTCTTATGATTTTTTGTTACTTCCTTGTTTTTATTCACTCTCTCACTTCACATGTTTTGTAATTTGACTAAAGAAGCATTTAAAAATCTATTTGACCTGCATCCTTACTCATTTACACACCCGATATAATCGAACAAATTGCATCAAAAGCAACACGACGGGTGCCACATGTGGAGCAGAATCTGCTTACCCTTCCGGAGCACCTGAGATCACCCCAGTGTTTGGTGGGGTTCGTGTTGTTTATTCTTTAGTTTTCTATGTTGTGTCGTGTGTACTATTGTTTTTCTGTTTGTCTTTTTCATTTTTAGCCATGGCGTTGTCAGTTTGTTTTAGATTAATGAGTTTGAATGTCCCTTTGGTATCTTTCGTCCCTCTTCTATACTCAATCAGTATTAAAAATTTCCTTCTGTCTGAAATTGTATTGTCAAAATCTGAATGGTAGAAAGAACACATACATGTAATTAACTTAAAAAAACATAGAATAGTAGTTGAAGTTATCATCTAGCCGGTTACAAATATAGCTTATTCAGTGGTAGAATAAAACTGTTTTTCTTGTGTTAAATGTTATGTTTCAAAAGAATAAGTTACTTCTTAATGTCCTTTCAATGAAGGTGCAAAAAAAGAATCAAGACAGTTAAAAATAGCATATAGCTGATTATCTCATTATTTTTAAAATCCAAATAAAAAATTACCCAAGACTAAATATGGTACATCATGTTCAAATATGACGGGGAAAAAACCGACGTAAACTCCCTTGAATTTGACAGTAGTAGGATATAAGCTCTGCATTTCACTGCAGAATATTGTTTCTCTTTCTGATTCATTACCATATATATATATTGGGTGTTTCAAAGCATCATTATTTTATGTGGTGTTCATATATATATTTCGAAATTTTAGGTTACCTGGTTACTTAAGGTTATTAAAAGAGGTGAAGAGTTGATTTCTTCATTTCAGCTTATATGCAATGAAATGTAATTAATATTTTCACTGTGGCACTGCAAAAGAAGAAATGCCAAATATTTCTTTATTTAAAAACAAACAAAATAAATTCTTCATAAGAAAATTCCTGTACCAAGTCAGATTTATGACAGCTGTTCGTTTGATATTTTTGACCTTAGATTTTGTCATTTTACTACGGATTTTCCGTTTTGAATTTTCCTTAGAGTTCTGTATTTTTGTTTTTTGACTTTCCTGCATTGTTGTTGTTGTTCAAAAATGATAATTTAACGAACACTACAAGAAATGAGAGAATTTGAAATTTAAGGTAAAAAAGGAGTCATTTAGGGCTTTATCGAACCTACTACTCCTTTGAAGGAAAGGAGCCATTTAGCTATAACATAACATACTTGCTCTATCCTTTTAGGAAGATCATGCCATTTTCAGTGTTTTTGGAAGTTTTTCTGCAATTTCTTCTTATTTCCTATATTGGGGTATAAAAGTAAACTTTTCCTAAGCAAATCATTTTCGCTCCTCTTTGAAGAAGTATTCAGAAAAAAGTAATGACATGACATTTAAAACACTAATAACAAATAATCCTCTTAAAGGGAACCATTATGTGTTCCTCTATGTCATGCGTCGTAAACGTACGTTTTACGTAAGGACCTATAGAAACCTTAATGGAGTCATTACACTTTTATAGGAATAGTTCTTTCAGCCTAAAGACTTCAATATCTCATCTCAGTATTATCACATTTCTTACATTTATGCGTGATCAAACTTTAATCTTGAATAATCAAAACGTATAAACAGACAAAAAAGCATCTTATAGTGCAGATAAGATGATTATTTGATCATTTATTGCTTCACACTGTATATGTGTTTTGATTTTCGTAGAAATTCTACACAAATCGCTGTATGGTGTCGTCTTACATTATACTAATTTTTTCCAAAACTATTGAACTGATTATGACAAAACTGGACAATAATGATAAACATAATAGGTATATCAATAAGATAGTTTATTCAATAGTATTATTATCTTCCTTCAGTGTAAAACCACTAAACCATGCTACGTCACATCTGGTTTCATGTGTATATAGCACGAAAGAATACGTTGACCTTATAAATCATGAATTTCAATGCAGAAACTGTGTTTTTATGAGTCATTAACATATATTTTGGGTATTTATATAAAATATTTTGGAAATTTCCGGTTACCTGGTAATTAAGATTGTTAACCCAAAAAAGGGCGAACAATTGCTCGGTTTAATTCTTCTGCAACTTAATTCTTATATGAAATGTTAAGTCATATTTTCCTATAGTGATGGATAAAATACCAGCTTAACAAAGACTAATAGAGAAAAACAATGATGGTATTATCTTGATGATTTAAGAGTAAGGAAACCTTTCCAAAATAAGTTATACAGACAGACAGACAATATTTTTTAATCAAGTCTCATCTCATAAAATATTGATAAATACATTCTGATGAAATATATAACAAGAGCCATTCTAAATATAGACAACAGTAGTTGATCGATATTAAAATCTCAAAAAATCGAGTAAGAAGCCAAGTCAAGGTAACAAAAAGAAAGAGAGAGAAAGGATACTACAGATACTGTTAAGTCTGCCTCATATCTTGACTTACATCTCAAAATTGACAATGAGGGTCGGTTGTAAACAAAACTTTACGACAAGAAGTATGATTTCAGCTTTCCCATTGTTAAATTTCCATTTCTATGTAGCAACATTCCAGTAGCGCCTGCATACGGAGTAAATATCTCCCAATTGATACTACATTCCCGGGCTTGTATTTCTTATCATGATTTCCTTGAGTATTGCTGCTCACAAGGAAGCTATTAAATCAAGAGTTCCAAATGGTGAAGTTGAAATCATCCCTTCGTATATTTTACGGACGCCATCACGAGTTAGTTGACCATTATGGAATAACCGTTTCACAGATGATATCGGATATGTTCCTTATGTCGTTACCACAATACCTTTCCCTTTTCACGATTTTGACCCACCGAATTAGACTTTTTACCGGATTTTTAATAACATAAGCAACACGACGGGTGCCACATGTGGAGCAAGATCTGCTTACCTTCCGGAGCACCTGAGATCACCCCTAGTTTTTGGTGGGGTTCGTGTGGCTTAGTTTTTAGTTCTCTATGTTTTGTCTTCTTTACTATTATGTGTTTGTTGGTCTTTTTATTTTTAGCCATGTCATTGTTAGTTTATTTTCAATCTATGAGTTTGACTGTCCCTCTGGTATCTTTCCTCCCTCTTTTGTTATAGACTATACAATGCACAGGTTAAGAATATAATATACATTTTCTTTTCCATAAAATATTAAAGCAACACATTAAACATTTTCATTACTGTGGATTCATTAATTTTCGTGGGTACCAATGTTCGTTGATTAAGGAAAACTTGCATATTCGTGGATATTTGATTTCGTGGTTTTACTGAAGTCTGTATACAAACCTTTTGGAAATTAGTCATTCGTTAAACATTGTATTTCGTGGTTTACCTGTACCCACGAAATCCACGAAAATTGATATCCAACGAATAATAATGAATCCACAGTATTAAATTAAACGACAAAGTTATCCTCATCTGATAAAGTATTTAAACAATGAGAAAAAGATATATATTTTCATATGCAAACGACCACATTAATACTCTTTTGTTTAATATTTTATTATTCGAAATCTGACCATAGTATTTATACAGCTGTCCAATGATTTAATTTGCAGGGAAACAATGATCCAAATTTACTACCGATTCAATATAAAGACCCATAATGTACTGCTTACTATACAAGTGTGTCAAAGAGCATTGTGGATTAAGAAGAACAAAATCACATTTCATTCACTTTTTGCAATCAATGACCCAAGAGATCAACGTGTAGATTTGCAACCGATTTTCCCAAAAGGATAAAAAATTTAAAGCAAAGTAATTAATAAACAAAAATAAGTGCATTGTGAAAACATTTTCAATGTTATCTATACCAAGCATTAACTGATTTACTGATCGTGCAGTTGAACGTTCATAAAATTAAAAAAAAATCTTTGATAATTTTAACTTTACATCAAATGTCATTTATTTTCACCATATGTGCCAAAACGTATAAAAGTGTTTGTAAACATCATAAATTAATTGGGCGAAAAAAGATACCCTTATAAAATGAGAAAATGTGGTATGATTGCCATTGAGACGACTGTCTACCAGAAACAAAAATGACGTAGATTGTATCAATTATTGATCACCGTAAGGTTTACAACAATGAGCAATACCCTTATCGTTTTGCAACCTATGAATGTCCATGACGTAACAAAACATGACAGCCTGATTTATGTACAGAACCAGATGCGAAAAACATTGGATACACAGCTAACAAACCCCAACGACTGATTTATAGGCTTCTGACTTAATGTATAAACTTAATGTGGCGGATTTCAACATGTTTTATAGCGTCCAAGCTCAATCAATCCGCCTGATCCTGTGACATTGGTGTAACATCAATAAGTTCAAATTATAAAGATAAGTCCTTATCATATCGATGCATACCACAATACATTAAAAAGACAAAGTACCGATCTGATAATACAAGCAGTCTAAAAAAAAAAGCAATTTCCAAGCCAAAAACGACTATAAAAAAATCATGATTCCAAGACAAAATATCAATCAGTACATAACAAACGGATTAAGTGAAAAGATGCCCTAAAAATTCTTTGGATGCTAATATATATTTTCAAACTCTTTCATGTCAATTTTTAGTAACAACAAACAAAATAACTACAAGTATGTCAATTGGACCTGAATTGATACTATAACTGCGCTTGAGTATTTACTAGATAACATTTTTGTTCACTTTGGTTATTCCGTATATCGTCAAGTTATCGGAATTCCAATGGGGACTTACTGTGCACCACTGATACGAACATGTTTATTTATCTTACCTCCTATACATTTCTAGGAATATGATTGGTTAAAAGCGTCCTCGTGGAAACCGTGTATATTCAATATTAGGTTAGTTGGGAGGCGGGGCTTATTCCATACACGGTTAGTAGTGGAGTTACGTCCCTTTATTTTCCATATAAGGTAATAAGGAGGCGGGGCTTATTTCATACACGGTTAGTAGTGGTGTTACGTCCCTTTAGAAAAAACAAAACAGTACTGAGAGAAAATCTTAAAGGTTCCAACAGATGAAGAAAGTAATGACAAAGTGAAATAAATTCAGAAAACACATTTAAATCTAACAAGTTGTCATTGTTGGCATCCTGTTAATGCTAACTGTATTGAAGACTTGCTCATTTTGATAGGTCACTAGTCTAAATTTTACACGTTAAGATAGTCGGTAAGATAAATTCGTTACATAGTGTGCTAGTGACGTAATACGGTATATATGGGGTCAGTAAATTCCATATGAGGATTCGAGCTTCGCTCTCACCCCATATGGAATTTACTGACCCCATATATACCGTATTAGGTCACTAGCACACTATGTAACTAATAGTATTGTTATGAGTTACAATTTATGACTAAATCAGCAAAGACTCATCGAAACAACATATGATACAAAAAAAATATTATACTTTTAGATGATAAATTAGCTCTCAATAATGACGACTTCAGTGTGTACACTAAAGAGATTTATCCTGTTGAACGAACTTTAAATAAAGTTAATACTAACAATGAACATTGCCCTTTCCTGGATCTTGATATCTATATCATTAACGGGATGCCTTATGCCAAAATTTATGATAAAGATATGATATTTTATTTCCTATTGTTAAAATAACCTTTTTTAAATGGTGACGTTCCCTTGTCACCATATTATGGTGTTTATATATCTTAACTTATTGAATTCGCTCATGTTCTTAACAACGTATTAGATTTTAACGAAAGAAATCTATGTTTTTCTGAAAATAATTCACATCAGGGTTTTAGATATCAGAAATTAGTTAAAACATTTACTTAATTTTATCATTGGTACAATAAAAAGTAAAATAAAAAAAAAATGAACTCCGAGGAAATTCAAAACAAAAAGTCCCTAATCAAATGGCAAAATCAAATGATAAAACACATCAAACGAATGGACAACAACTGTCATATTCCTGACTTTGTACAGGGATTATCAAATGTAGAAAATGGTGGATTAAACAATGACATCATTTGTAAATATAAATCAAAATGCAGACATGTTATACGTTCAGGTATTTCATATCCAATCTTTTATGGAAATATTCTTTACTAAGCTAAAACATTTCGGAATTCACTTCAGAATCTAACAAAAACAGACTTATAAAGAAGGGATTCACTTAGACGGTCTTTGCAATTGAAATAAACAACAACTATTCTAAAACATAGGGTAAGGGTAAACATTTATCTAAACTATTTCCCTTGGGTAAATTTTTATTCAAACTATTTCCGTAGGGAAAATACTATTGCTCATTTTATTCGTATTTGATTTTATATTAATATAGAAAATACATACTGAGGAATAATAATCAAATATTTTATCAGGTTGATTCAAAAGATCGATAAGCTTAATACGTATAGGTTAGAAAATACTTGATGATGTTTAATGAAGGCTGTAAACCAAAGGCGTAACCGAGAGTTTAAATGCTCATAAAACATGACCAAGTATTGTCTATAAGCTCCTATCTCTTACCCGACTATGGCTGTACCCTTTGTCTTTTTTCGTTAAGAATGAACTTAGGTGAGGTTAGGTAAAAAATTAATAAATTAAAATTGATACTATAAGCGGGTGGGGCATCAATTAAGGATAAAGATAAGCTAAAATATTGATAGGTCATGGACATCTTTTTCGAGATATTTGAGATTTAAAATATGGCGCGAAAAGGCTGACGCGGACTTTTACCTTATATTTGCATTGGTATAATTTGGGTCTCAAAACAAAAGAAGGAAAATTAAGAATCTTCTAAAATTTTGCTTAATGACCTTTCATGTGCTATTAAGTCTTATATGAAAAAATAAATGGGTGTTTTGGGGCAAAATATTTTACATTATATTTTATGGAAAAACACTAAGGAGTCCGAACATTTGACACAAATTCCAAAACCTTACCTAAGTACATCCTTAATAAGCTCTTTATTTTTTTTAATAAATTGTGGAATTTTGAATATTTTTTCCTCATACAACACTGAGAAGAGATTGGTTGTAGTTTTACATGGTCATTAAATTGGTACTATACATTAAAATTCATTCTAATATGACGTGCTTCTTTAGCTTTGCAAACAACACTGTGATAAAATTCTCGATAAAATACACTTAGCGCAGACTCAGAGATATACATAATAATGGCTGTTACAATATACTTCCCACGTAAATCTACATGTATTGGAACCTATTTGCAGACCCTTTGCCGATTTTATTGTTTTAAAAAATGCAATTAAAAAAAGACAAAATAACTCTTATTCTTATTCGTATGCATAATAAAAAGAAGTAATGCACAAGAGTTTGGAGAAATCAACAAAATAAAAATTCAATAAAATTCCGCGAAAGTCTATTAATCTTTTTGGCGCATTTAAGTCATTTCAAAACATGACGTCATACAAATGAAAACGCTATAAAAGTTGAAAGTTTTCTGTTACGTGCATCGGAATTCGTATGATATTGTATTAAAACTGATTTTTGAGGTAGGTTTTGTTTTATTTTCTATTCTATTGCATTATTCGCGTATTTACTCATTTCAGCAAGTCAACATGGCGGCTCCTTAGTTACAAAATGTAAAATTTGGATATGACGGAAGCTTACGAGAAAAACATGTAAATTAAAAATGGCAAATGTTGGGTTTGAGAATTTAAAGAATTAAAAAGATTTTTCTAGCAATTATTCACGAAATAACCTACGCAATCCACATATTTATAAAGATATTTGAGCTTCATCTAACAGGGAGTAAAAAGGAACAGCCACACACACAGCATACCCACCCTCGCTTCAGTTTTTTAATGACCGTATTTGTCCTATTAGAATCGAAATAATTCATGGAAGCCATAGATTGTTGGAAATTTATACATGGCCTGGGCCGTGATATTCGTTAATTTTATCCCTCGCTAACGCTCAGGATAAAATTCGAATATCACGGCCCAGGCCATGTGTAAATTTCCAACAATCTATGGCTTCCATGAATTATTTCTTAAATACATCTGTTTGTGCTTTGAACTGTTTGGAAGAATACTAAAATTTTATCATTTCAAATCTAACTTGAATATCAAAAGATTTTATTTGAAAAAGTTATATCTTCTTTATTGCTAGATAATTCAAAAAGAAGTCAAATGGTCCCAATTTTATTTCTGTACATTGCAATTGAACTTACAGAAACTCATTTTTCAAATATTTTGATTTATTTAAACTGTTGATAAATTCTACATAATGAAATGCATGTACCAATATATGGACTACTGTTACTATTGTTTCTATCTTTCTTTTTCTTCTTTGCAGAATCACGTGTTTGTCGTGTTCGCATGTCTTGCTTGCCACTCAAAGAATCTTCTTCTTTGACTGGCTTGAACAAAAAGGAAGGATTTTCTTTTGGACTGTCTAGGGGGCGCTCCTCCCCATATCGTTTGAAGTGCAGACGACACTCTGTGCATCGTAAACCTTTATCTTTTCCGGCATGGTGCCAGTCTCTAAATATGACAGTTGTTGTCCATTCGTTTGATGTGTTTGAGCTTTTGATTTTGCCAACTGATTAGGGACTTTCCTGTTTTGAATTTTGCGCGGAGTTCAGTTGTTTTTTTTTTTGTGAATTTACTTTTTAAATCATTTTTAGCATTATTTTATTCTTATTTTTTTAATATCCTCGTGAAATAAAAAAAATATGTAATCTTGTAAAAACCACAAATTTCAAATTTTATGAAGAAAATGATTTTTCAAAATTGATTTGAAAAGATTTGTTTTACATTTTCAATTCAAAAACTTGAAAAGTTGCAAATTAATTTCCTTAGTCTTTTTTTTCAGTGTTTGGCGTAAATGTACACGGATATGTTAATGTACAGGTTATCACAATTACACCCCGTAAAAATCGGAAAAATAAGAACACCAATAATATGGGGAAATAAAGATATCAAATTAAAAAGAAATATGTATGTTTTATTATAACTGTTTGAAAGATTTATTTAGGGACATGAAATTTCAGATAAAAAAGGAGACAATTCAGCAAATATTTACAATACCTGATATTAAATGTCTAAAATTTCAGATGAAGCTATTTTATCTACAGTATTAAACAAACATAATTGGACAGCTGAATTCGCTATTTTGAAAAAAAAATCAATAAATATGAAAGGATACTCATATAGCAAAAAAGTCTGTTAAGAACAACTATAAACCACCAAAAAATCCTTTCAAATAATATAATAATAACACAAAAAAAAGAGATTATATATAGATGTGATCTTGCCGATTTTTTATTGGCATAGGTAAATTCACACCTTAACCAGCTGTCATGAAATATATTGAGTTGAATCCATACAAAGTAGAAAGTGATCACACTACTGTGGCATATATTTATAAATATAAAACCATATTAAATTAACAGAAGAAATTTTATATAGGCTAATGATGTCAGTCAGAAAAAAATGAATTGTTAAAAACTGAACATTAATATGGCTAAAAATAGTTAACTGAGCTTCAGTTTGGGGACCTTTGCAATATCAACACTTTTGTCATTATAAATTAATTGATTACTGCCTTTTCAACAAAGTTTGAAAATTATATTTATGAATGGAAAAGTAGTTATAATTTATCCTCTTACAGCTGGGATAACATTTTGAAACCTATCGTAAAAATGATACGCCTCTTAGATATAGAAGTGCTTAAAAGCTTTAGTTAGACATGGAATGACACATGCTTATCTGGAATGAATTTTTGAAAATTAAAATGGAAGAGAGAATTCTATCTGCTATTTTGATATTGTCGCAGATAAAAAAAAAATATCCCGTTAATTTACATTGTCCTGTAAATGATGATTATCTCTGAGATAAATTCGTTATACTCAATGATCTTAAAACTAACGAAAAGTTTATGAATTTTACACCCTTTCAAAACGGCAATCCGGAACACAGACAACAATCTGTTGTGCACAAAATCCATAAATCTAGTGTTAAATACCAATTGGGAAGACGGTTCCTAGTAAATATTAACAGTTTTATTCATTTTTTTTTAAAGTTTTCCGTTATCAATTTAACCTGTATACTTTATAACAAAATTATTTTCATTTATCTGGTATCATTATTCTATTTGGCGGCATTTTGTTCAGCGTTATGGTTGTTTTTCTGAAATCATTTTTAACATCTAACTCCTTATTTTGAATTTGAATTGTGTCATAGATTAAATTTATTCGTTCGGTGTATGTTCACTTGTGTTAATATGTCTTTGATTGAGTTAAATTATTTTTTGATATTTTATAGTGATTTTTTCTGTGTTGTGATGTTCCACTTTTGTTTCAGATAAGGGCAACGGTTTGTATCTATTTAAACGTTTAAACCCGTTGCTTTGTGTTTTGCACCTATCCTAAGTCAGAAATCTGATGTTCGGTAGTAGTCGGTTTTTTTTTATGTGGTTCATAAGTGTTTTCTCGTTTCTCGGTTTTTAAAAAAATTTAATATAGATAAGACCGTTGGTTTTCCCGTTTGAATGGTGTTACACTAGCCATTTTGGGACCCTTTATATCTTGCTGTTCGGTGTGAACCAAGGCCCCGTATTGAAGATCGTTCTTTGACCTATAATGGTTTACTTCTACAAATTGTGACTTGGATGGAGAGTTGTCTCATTTGCACTTATCATATCTTATTTTCTATGGACTAGTACATACATAAATGAATGTTATATTAAACTCGTGCATACAATGAATGCGCTCAGACGTTGACGTCATTTCATCGAAAAAAGAGCGAACAACATTCATGACAGATAATATAAATGACGGTAGATTACCAATGTTTTGCTTTTACAATATTGTAAATCGTGGATACACATTTCTTGTTTTAGTTACAAAACTAACGGTGGATAGATATTCGAACTAACAGAGGACAGTCAAATCGATACTTATTGTGTACCCCTATTGACTGTCTTTCTTTTTTATTAACCTGAATCAAAATTGACAAAAATATCTCTAAGACAAAGATAAAAGGCACATTCACGTTAAAACATAATTTAATAATTTATGTATTGTCACTCAATAGCCCACATTTCAGCCAGTGCTATAATCGCACATATTTCAGCGAACTTGACATTAGGGTGATACCAAAACTACATGTTTGGTCTTCAATGCTCTTCAACTTCGTACTTTATCTTGCCTTTTTAACTTATTTGGATCGAGCGTCACAGATGAGTCTTTTGTAGACGAAACGCGCGTCTGGCGTAAATATAAAATTTCATCCTGGTATTTTTGATGAGTTTATTTATTATAACTGCCTCAAGCTATAACAAACTGGAAGATTTCAGTATTCCTATTATAAATGTCCCATTTCTTAGTAGTAATTTGCCCTCTTTTTATTGTAAAATTGAGAATGAAAATGGGGAATGTGTCAAAGAGACAACAACCCGACCAAATAAAAAACAACAGCAGAGGGTCACCAACAGGTCTTCAATGTAGCGAAAAATTCCCGCACCCGGAGGCGTCCTTCAGCTGGCCCCTAAACAAATATATACTAGTCCAGTGATAATGAACGCCATACTAATTTCCAAATTGTACACAAGATGTAGGATGTTTTACACCTCAACTGAAATACAAAGCAAGTGCCTGTCCACATTATTGTGTTGGAATTACAATATACTAAAAAGGTTGCAAACTGCACAAATTGACTAAAAACTGGTAGATTAAATTATGATATGCTACTAGTAGTATATTACTAGCATGGATGACAATACTCTGTTCTGATTATCTAATTAATCAGTTTTAAGATAAAGCTTTCTGTTAAATGTTGTGAATACGTAACGATCGTCTGATCTACAAAGTATCTTTGATGATTTTTCTCCACCTGCTTAGAGGTAAACAAAAGGGCAACCTAATGACATAAAATGAAATACATATGTTTAAACTCTTTTAGGTCATTTTATAGTAGCAATAAACAAAAAAACTATGTCAATTGGACATGCTTTGATACTATATATGCCCTTGAATTTTACTAGATAACATTTTTGTTCGCTTTGGAGATTCCGTATATCGTCAGGTTATTGGAATTCCAATGGGGACTAACTGTGCACCACTTATTGCGGACCTGTTTTTGTATTGCTATGAGTTATAATTTATGACAAAAATCAGCAAAGACCCATCGAAACAACATCTCATAAACAAATTTTATAATACTTTTAGATATTTGGATGACATTTTGGCTCTCAATAATGATGACTTCAGTATGTATACTAAAGAAATTTATCCTGTTGAACTTACTTTAAATAAAGCTAATACTAACAATGACCCCACTGCCCTTTCCTCGATCTTGATATCTATATCACTAACGGAAAGCTTAATACTAAAATTTATGATAAAAGAGATGATTTTTCATTTCCTATCGTTAATTATCCATTTTTAGATGGTGACGTTCCATTGTCACCATCTTACGGTGTTTACATATCTCAACTTGTACGATTCGCTCGTGTATGTAACAATGTTTTAGATTTTAACGAGAGAAATTTATGTATTACTGAAAAATTATTACACCAGGGTTTTCGATATCACAAACTAGTCAAAACATTTACTAAATTTTATCATCGGTATAAGGACATCATTCGTAAATATAACTCAACATGCAGACTTCTTATACGTTCAGGTATTTCACATCCAATTTTTTATGGAAATATTCTTTATAAAGCACAAAAATGTCAGTATTCACCTCAGAAACTAACAAAACCTTTAAATAGACTTATCAAGAAGGGATATAGTTACGATACTGTTGTCAGGTCACTAAAGATTGCTTATTTTGGCGTTAATATTGATTCATTTATAGGGTCTTTGCATCGGAACTAAACACATTTATTAAAAAAACCAGTTGTTGGCATGACACGGGTTATGCTCTTCTCATATATGTTATGATGGTATGATACTAAACCCCTAACGGGAAGGATTGTGCCTGATATTCATATGATGAAATCATAATCTTTCAATCAGTTTAATTGAAGTCTGGAGCTGGCATGTCAATTAACTGCTAGTAGTATGTTGTTATTTGTGTATTATTGTCATTTTGTTTATTTTCTTTGGTTACATCTTCTGACATCAGACTCGGACTTCTCTTGAATTGAATTTTAAATGTGCGTATTGTTATGCATTTAATTTTCTACATTGGCTAGAGGTATAGGGGGAGGGTTGAGATCTCATAAACATGTTTAACCCCGCCGCATTTTTGCGCCTGTCCCAAGTCAGGAGCCTCTGGCCTTGTTAGTCTTGTATTTTTTTAATTTTAGTTTCTTGTGTACAATTCGGAAATTAGTATGGCGTTCATTATCACTGAACTAGTATATATTTGTTTAGGGGCCAGCTGAAGGACGCCTCCGGGTGCGGGAATGTCTCGCTACATTGAAGACCTGTTAGTGATCTTCTGCTGTTGTTTTTTCTATGGTCGGGTTGTTGTCTCTTTGACACATTCCCCATTTCCATTCTCAATTTTATTCTTTTTTTTCCACCGGCCGGTATGAAAATTTAATCTTTGAATGAAGTTAACACTTAGGCTAGTGTTAACAATATTTTATTCAGAAACAAATAAATAAATACGTACACAATACAATGGATTGGAACACACTTAGGTTAATCAATATATCCAGAAAATGTAACACGATATTCAAAATAGCCACATACTCAAAGATGAAATGTTACGTGCTTTATGAAAAATAACATAGTAGAACTTTCCACTTTAAAGGTTTTGCAATCAACTTTTTTTTAATTGTTTTAATATATATGATGCAAGACGACACACTAAGTGTGACATTCTTGTCTTCCAAACATAATGTTCAAAGCTCAAAAAGTATTAGCAAATGGAATGAATACTTACCTATTGTGATCGCAATTACCAAATAACTATTCTTACCGTATTGTTTTCTTCCTTCCTTTAATGAGCATTTCTGTAATCTTATAAATGTATCATTTTAAAAAACAATATATGGTGACTTGTAACAAAAAACACAATTACCTTAGTAGTAAACACTTACATTTCTAGGTTTGAGTTCTACCGCTTTGTCCGACAGGCATCACATATGATAACTGGTCAAAGTAGAAAAGAACATAATTTTGTCGTTTTAACCCACCTCAACATGAGATTACTAAACTTAAAATACTACTACATATTTTTAAAGTAGCAAGGGAAAATTGTAAAAAGTCAACGAAAAAATCTATTAAAAGTGTGATACGACTTTTTATTGAATCGTTTAATTACATAGACAGAACCTTACCATTGGGGCGATACTTCGATCCAAATGTGATGTATTTCATGTCAATAACTCTCAAGGTACGAAGGAAAAGTAGACTGTATCGAAAACAAAATAGTCGTTTTTGTGTAATTGGAAAAAATTTAAGCCCTCGTTGCATAAGGTACAAAAGCGTACACCATACATGAACCTTGTTTAATAATATCTAAACCAGAAATAAAAATCTGCTGTAACCAATACTGGCCAAAACCAAGTTTATGGAGAAAAGGGGGATTGAAAGAATGTGTATCATGCGATGTCCTAAATTCGAAATTTTTTCTTTGTAAAATGTATACTTTCTGTGTTACAAACGGTTTTTCATGGTAAGGTACAAAGTAATTGAAGATTTTCAAGATTTTTCGCACACTGAATTACAAAGGATGAGGTCAGATTTTGGGCTATATTGGTTCTAAATCTAATGGTTTTCAAACTATCTCTAAATTGCAAGATCATATTTAAATAAACATATAAAAAAAAAATATTACATTATATTGACAAAGATGTGTGAACAAAACAAACAGAAATTATAGGTAAAAATGTCAAATAGTTATCAAAGGTACAAGGGTTATAATTTAGTACGCCAGACGCGCGTTTCGTCTTCATAAGACTCATCAGTGACGCTCATATCAAACTAGTTATAAACCAAACAAATACAAAGTTGAAGAGCATTGAGGATCCAAAATTCCAAAACGTTGTGCCAAATACGGCTAAGGTAATCTATGCCTGGGATAAGAAAATCCTAATTTTTTCGTAAATTTCAAAGTTTTGTAAACAGGAAATTTATAAAAATGACCGCATAATTGATAAAAATAGAGGTAAAGCAGTCAACATTGTGTGATAATCTTAATCCCTATAAAAACAAACAAATATGTAACAAACTCAATCTGTGTAATTAATATGAATGTATAACTTATGTATGGAAAAAATATAAAATAGATTTTTTTTTTATAATAGAGTCCACCGTTTATCCCTGGACGTTAGATCATTGTAAACACGGGGCCCCTTGTGTATTCTTCCCTGGGTTATACAAGGAAAATTGTATTCAGGTGATTTTCAATAAATGTATTTCAAGTCTTAAAAAAACAAAAAAAACAAAAAAAAAAACAAATATGTAACACAGAAGCACAAAATGGCATATAAACCAAGCATATTAACAAAAAAAGACAAGAATACATAAATTTACTATGGTACAATAAGAAAATGACGGGCCACGTCATATATGTATCAAAGAAACACCAAAAAGCATCAAGACAAAGCACATTAGCAAAAATGAAAAACCAGAATACGAGAATTATTAGATTAATAATACAATGACAGGATGTACCGAGCCGCTTCAAATGGATATCAGTAAAAAGCGACTAAATTGTAAAAGTATGGTATCCAAAAGTAATAAGTTAATATCATATGCTATCGTTTTTATGTTGAAAAGCATTGTGGATTATTTATTTTAGACGATTTTTCAAGTTCACATGAGAAACTATGGTATACAGGGTTGAAAATCAAAAGTTTTGATAGAACTAATTTCAGAAAAAGACCGAGATTTAAATTGATCTAGAAGTTTTTTGGAGTTTTTAGAATCAACATATGGTTAATACCACTACGCGAGTAAACAGTTTCACAGCATTTATGAAGACCCTCTTTCACTGCGGACAGAGTTTTGGTCAATCTAATGGACAATTCTTTAATTGAACATGCAGATGAGCCGGAAATGTATCGTTGATTGTACGGAATTTTGTGAAGCTTAAGTATCCAATACAAACAAGGTAAGTCCTATGATTGTTGTCCAATGCAATGTTCATAAAAGTCATGAAGGACTTATGATTTGTGAAAATCTCATCCTTGTCAAATGATATGTCTTTGTATGTTGGATTACCTGATTTTCATTTATTCCTAATTCTTTGACAATACACTTGTAGTAGTACGATTTACATTCAAAGACAATATTATTTGAAGCGGTGTCCGCAGGAACAACAACATACTTAAAGAGATGATAGACATGTCACAGCCTCTTTGTCTCTGAAAATGGACTTTGGTCGATCATTCACACAGTTTTTCTTATGAATGCGACGTTTTATCAGAGACCTGATTGTTTTGGCCAATTCTGACAAAGTTTCTACTTCAACTTTTTCTCGTGTTACCCATGCTCTGGCGTAGTCCTCAATGGAATCCATAATTATTTTGAAGTTATGGTTCCAATTGATGTGTCGATGTTCTCTAAACTAAGGACCATGAGAAATCCCCTTTCGGAGATTTTCATGTTGAATTATGATTAGATCCTCATAAATAACATGGCCAGAGGGGCAGTCATTATAAGGCGAGTGGGATCAGTCACATATAAATAAAGGCAACAGTAGTATACCGATGTTCAAAACTCATAAATCGATAGAAAAAAAACCAAATCCGGGTCACAAACCAAAACCGAGGGAAACGCATTAAATATAAGAGGAGAATGACGACACAACATTAAAATGTAACGCACACAGATACGAACTAAGCATTAGACAAAACCCGATGAGAATAACAAATATAACATCAAAACTAAATACATGAATTTGGGATAGAAAAGTACCGTGACACGTCTTATAATAATGTGAACTCACACTCAAAGATAAGAGGAAACAAACGACACAAAAGAAACACAATGTTAAAATGAAACACACACAGAAACGAACTATAATATAACAATGACCATATTTCTGACTTGGTACAGGACATTTTTTTAAAAGAAAAAAATGGTGGGTTGAACCTGGTTTTGTGGCATGCCAAACCTCCCGCTTTAATGGCCATGTTAAGTATAACATTAAAATGTTATATTTCACATGACCGAGGGTGTTTTATGTATTGTTCTTAATCAAGGTCCTGCAATGATTGTTTGTTATAAAATAATTTGGGGGCCATGGTTTTGGTGTAACTGTATGATACAAAAGAAACAGGCTGATTTTGAAAATAAATTTATATTTTAGATGTTTCCTCCTTGTGATGTAGAACGTTGCTGATGTTGATTGCATCAAATCCTCTATTGGAAAGTAAGCAGAAAGGAATTTCCTCTTTTCCTCATGTAAAGGTTCCGATCTTACTGGTTAAAAAAGACGGGAAAGAGCTACATCACAAATTATACTGACATTAGATATAGGAAGATGTGGTATGAGTGCCAATGAGACAACTCTCAATCCAAGTTACAATTGTAACAAAATGAAAGGATAGATGTTGATAATTCTCAAGACAAATGTAAAAACAACGAGACAAGGCCGCACCAGTCAATCCTTTCATCATATACATCTCAATATTTTTTATTCAAACTTTTTGTTTTACAAATTTTTATAATCACTATCGTACAATTGGGACGAAAGACAAACTGTACGTGTGATTCAATTTTTTTCAAAATTTTCTATTCGTTTGTGAAAGTAAAGATAATGAATCTCCCAGTTCATTAGTATAATTTTAGTTTAAAGCAACTTTGTGCACAGGATTTTTTTTTTTACACAGTTTGATTTTGAAGAAAGGCCGATCGACATAGTTATTCTATATTAATATTCTTGTAATTTTTATTAAATACACCAAATAACATAATTAAAAACCTGATCTTGATTTCAATTCATTTTTTAGAAACTTACCGACGACGTTACTTTTTGTGGCGTTGATCCATTCACAGACACACACTTCGTAATTCCATCAAGCTGTTTTGTGTACGGTCCTAATTAACTTTAGTTGTTCGTTGTTATTTTGTGGTTGAAATGTCGAAATGTACTTTTATATTTTTATCTGTCTTTGGTGTTCTTGCAAGTATTTATGCTGTATTCCCGTCATGTAATGATGTCATGTTAGCGGTATATTTAACATTGCCATAAAGCGTGGAGGTTTGGTTAGCCACAAAATCAGGTTCAACCCACCATTTTTTTCTTTATATAGATGTCCTGTACCAAGTCAGGAATATGGCAATTGTTATCTAGTGGTAATAGCTTGTTTTTATGTAATTTGCATTGTTTGTTTTTTTGTTGCACTTTTGTGTTCTGTTATTTCGTTGTTACCTCTTATAGTTGATGTGTTTCCCTCTGTTTTAGTATGTAACATGGAATTGTTTTCTCTCAATCGATTAATGACTTTTGAACAACGGTATACTGTTGCCTTTATTGTACTTGATTGTCAAAAATCACTGTAACACTCCATCCAAAAAAACGTGTCCATTGTAAGACATATCAACTCAAATTTTTTAGAGCTAATATGTCTTCTCTGACGTTACAATGTCTACGACAGTCATAAGGTACTCGATCATGTTGGATTCAATACATGGTTTAACCCATATAACACCGGTTTGGTTTGGTTTCTAATTAATATGTCGTCAAAACGAGAGGTTTCTTTTGAACGTTTAGAACAGTATGTTAAAACCATATCATTTTTTACGGTAGAATCAATAGTACATGCTTTGCTTATTTATATCTGTTTACACAAAAGACCGATTTCTTCAATGGCTTATATAGTAAAACAGATGAAAATAGCCTAGTAATTTCCGTAGAGTAAAGATGATATACTATCCTCATATAACTTTATTATTCCTTATTGATAAGCTGTAACTTAAGGAAACCTTGGATATTGACATTGGTCTCTTAATGAGGTAATTCTTTCAAAGTGCATGCTAATCAACCCTTGTGGTTTTGAAATTTTGAAAAAAAAACGTGTTTTTCTTCAGATTATAATCACCAATGACAGATTCAAATGGCGTAACGATTTGCATATTGTCGTTTCCACTCTATCGTGTTAGTTTGTAGCAATATAAATTCGAAATATTTCTGGCTAAGAGGTGGAAACTCACCATTTCAAGGCTTAATTTTTTTTCTATTTCTCACAGTTGAAAGAACTTTGAAACACAAAAAAATCAGCAGTAATTTAGCTATAAGTCAACATCAAACAGTTTAAATACACGTACAGCTCCGATACAACAACTTAAATACAACTCAATAAGTTTGTTTATCGGAAATAAATTGTGTTGCTTTCTCTTGGAAGTAAACCGCATGCCTCCATTTTCTTATCAACGGAGACTAGTAAAGTGGATATGGGGTGGATAAACAACAATAAAAATCAACCATAAGAAGTGAATATGAGGTGAATTGACATGAGATTAACGCTTTTGTAAAGGGGATGTGGCGTGGATTGACATGACATTAACATATGTGAACATTGGAAATGGAATGCCATATCATTCCAAGACAAATCTTAAATTATTCATTAAATAATTTAATTTTGGATGTAACGCGTCTTCTGATTGGCTGACGTGTTTTGTTTATCAGCTCATAGACATAATTTTGTCATCAGCATTTTTTAATGATATACTCAAGTTTGAAATGGAATGTGGACAAGTTCATTTATATACATATTATCAATTTGATAGTATTCCTAACTTTGTACTTAGTTTATATCTATTTCACACTATATTATAATGATCCTATTTAATAGCATATTTACCTGACGATTACGGGATATCGGTATTTAGTCGGATCTAAACATGTACTTGTGATTTGTTACAAACTGGTATTTTAAAAAATAAACAAACAAATGTCGAAATCTGTATTTGGGTAAGATGATGCAAGCATACGATTTTTGTCGCGTCTTTCACTTTGAGAAGCAAATAATCTCTTACTACTTTATTAAAATATTGTGTAAAAACGTTAATTATGAGCAATGAAATGGCTGGAGCATTTTTCTGAGGAAGTTTTAAAAAATTTCAAAGAAATATTTTTACAGTGGGTTAGCTTTCATTAGTCTTCACTATCCTATAGATAAACAGCTTTTGGTTATATTTATAATTTAGAATCTTCATTGAAGGTGGAGCACGGATGCACAGTTAATTAATTATATTGATGTGCCATTTGTATGCAAGAGTGACATTCCTTCGTATTATGTGCCGATTCGAAAAAGTAATGCGAGTATTGTCTCCCTTTATCCGTTTCATTATTTTATAATTAAGTATATGTTTCTGCAAGGACGTATATCTAACATAAGTCCTTGGTTTCTGATATAATTTTGAATAATTACAAAATGTATCAATTCAATATATTTCAGTTTTTGTTATTGGTGTATCAAAAACATTGATGTACGAATATGATTTCATAAATTTGATACGTTGAAAATGATTACATATAGACAATAATAGTGCATTGACTTGACATATCAACGATATAAGGATGAGGCTTAGAAACGGGAAATGCGAGGCTGTGCCGATCTATTTCCCCGTTTCGGGCCGAATCCTTATATCGTTGATATGTCAAGTCAATGCACTATTATTGTCTTTATACTGCAATCTAAAAAAAACATTTTTAGTTGTTGTTTAATGCGTTAGGGTTATTTATTTGATTTAAATATCGGGGGAAATACCCTTTAAAAAGGCCTCAACACAATGAAATTTACATTTACCTGTTGAAACCAACACTCGATGGTGAACAAAATCGTTTTAGTATGGACTTAAATATCAACCATAAGCATAAAACATAATGATTTATAGGTTGCAAACAAAAAAATATTAACAAATTAAATATGTTTTTCCAATAATTGCAAAAGAAACAATGTTGAGTTGTTCCTCGCATCGTTGCATGCATTTGAAACAAGAACAGGTTGAAGAGGTCGTATGAATAATCAATATTATTTCGGCAATTTCTATTTAAATATTCATGAGGAAAAGTGATATCGGGTCAGTGACTGTACGATAAAGAAATATACAGTCAACGCATTTTGACTGCTCAAATAGAACGAGTGCAGTAAAAACCCATATAAAGAACCGTTGATCATTTTTGAAAAAGACTATAAATGAAAATCGAATTTTATATCTGCCCTGTATAATAGATTGATTGGGAATTTAACCAGAGTTATTTAATATTAATCACAGAGAGGGACTAGTAAGCAATTTTTTAATGTAGCTTGTTTAAAGTCATAAGAAACCTCAAATCAAAAAAAATAATGCATATGTTTTTTTATAACTCAATGGATAGTTTTCATTATAAAACTTATGTACATGTACTTTTTTCTGAAGAAAATTCTTTAATTTATTCATATTTAGAAGAAGTTTACTTTATTTTAATTGCTTCCAGGAAGCAATTCCCCCGACATATTTTCCGTATGCAAAGTGACCTCAGTGTGACCCATCTCGTAAAATTCCGGTGATCACAATACGCATGGATGTCCTTAAAATAAACTATTATCTGAATTTACATGTTAAACACGTGCTCAATTTCCATGTTTTTGTTGTTGATTTTTTGTCGATTGTTGACAAACAGGTGACAATCGTTAAACTTCGGCTTCAAAACACGAACTTTAATTACCTGCTATATTTTCACAACAACACTGACCGATTGAAAAAAAATGACGATTTTACGAAATTTACAAGAAAAAAATGATAAATTCGTGCACAGAAGACTAAGTTTATGATGTTTGTATGCATTGGTTCAAGAATTGGAAGAACTTTATTTTTCACCGGTCACTCGTTTCTTATGACTTTAACGAAAACAATTTTCCACTATAAACGAATATTACTTTATATAAATATAAGGACTTTTTTTTAGCTAAATCTACAAATTTTATTAGATATTATGAATTTTTATTACAATAGATTAATATGCTACATTCTGAATTAATTCATCTGAGCCTTATTCCACCTGCTCACAGGAATTTAGAATTAAATTATAAGAAATGACTGTAATATTTTTTCTGTCTATTCGAAATAACTTTAAAAATATAGTGAACACTTTGAAATAACCCGCTACATGGGTTATTTAGTGTGCACCACATTTTTGGTGTTATTTCTTCATAGACAGAAAAATTATTACAGTCATTACTAAATTAACCAAACACTACTTACGTTCCAAACAACAATTAATCATGAATTACAAATACTCATTAGAGTTATTTTACATGGGGAAATAAAACACATCTAAACTTGTAATTGTAATTGTAATTATAAACTTAGAAACAATGGAGAAGGTACCAGTCTTGTATTACAATTCCAGTTTCCGGTGCATCATAACATGGAGTGAAATAAAATAGTCCATTTTTTTCTGAATATTTTTTTTCTGGACTCATCTGGATATCATGTTTACTGAAAGCAGAGCCGCCTAGAAAAAAAAGCAAACAGAAAGAAGAAAAAAATAGTTTTGACTTCAGGTTTACATAACTTTTTATTCTTCGTGGCATGACCCACTCCCCCCCCCCCCCCCCCCCCAATTAAATCACAATTTCACATTACTACATACAAGATACGAACATGACATATTTTCTTTTTCTATCAGAAAAAGGAGTGCTTGTACAAAACGAAATTCGGTAAAACATCGAAAATGATATCAACAAGCAAATTTGTATTCTTCCCTCGACGGAATTCGAACGCATCATGCTATTGATATATCGAGACACCACCACATGCACTGTCACAAGCGCTCATCTATAGACTGAACAAACATTTCTGATTTCGGTGGCCTTTTCCTCGTCAAGAGAATCAAGAGTTGTAACACATAACATGATTTAAATTCTCCCTCGCCCTGCTCGTCCGAATTTAAAGTATTTAATCTCTAATTCAATAGGCTATAAACAAGACAAACGCAGATATAGGATTAGTTGCTCGCAGTAACATCTTATTTTCTCTTGCGATACAATATTTTATTTTACTGAATTGTACATATTTCTTCAATCGAAACATTATATAAACACATGACATATAACATTGTTCCTCTTTCGCATCGTTTCTTTTCCCCCGGCTAATGCCTCCAACGCCTGTACGTACAATAAACATAGCAGCAACTGCACATATACCTATGTGACCAACTTCAATCCGACGTAACTGCGAGCACCTTCGATACTAATACATTTAAATCCCAAACTTTATATAGTACCTTTAACACTGGGGTAAAGCTGATGACCGTAACTGCATTCACGGTCATCCCAAGATGTCGGATGAAAAATTAGGTCAGTTTCTGTATTGTCTGTTAAAGTGTTTCTATATCATTTTCTTTACAAATCATACATTGAAACGATGTAAATTTATAAAAGAATCACTCGGAAATCACTAATTACTTCTGAGAAATGTGCATGAAACGGGAAATTCGATTTGAAAAAATCGCCAAGATGACCGTAAATCACAATCGAGATGACCGTAACAGAATCAGCGATTCATAACAAGGCTGACCGTAACTGCTTTTAAGATGACCGTAATTTGTAAATGATGACCGTAACTTTTAAAGGATGACCCTCAATTCTAAGAAATATCCGTATTTATATAACTATCTTTTTGTATCAAATGATTAATCGTGTTGGTATACACATATTAATATGAGAGTTTTATCCTATAGGTAGAAGAAAATAAGACGTGCTTCAAATGCAAAGATTACCATATGTATCTTTTTTACAGTAGAGGGTTCAATTTTTAAAATGAATATGCCAAAAGACATGCAAATGAACAGGAAGGGAAAACATGCTACAAAAGCGCGATAAAATGACACCTTACAAGCATAATGAAAAAAATGCGGTGCACAGCCTTCAACTGCTCGACAGAAGATTTTGTTTTGTTTCTGGGATTCCTTTTAATGACATATAATTAATACACATTTTTAAAAATGCCAAAAAATTGCATTGATATTATATCGTCTTTCATTTTGTCGTGCAAATAAAATAACAGAAATATTTTGAAAATATCATTCGAATAAACTAGTGAAGGTGAGCTCCAGCAAAGTAGATCCTTAAAATAGTATTGTACGAAAAGCGTATCACAAGGCGGAACGTTGTCAATTTGTATATATATACAGAAATGTTATTCATACAGTCAGGATTCTACTTCTTCAAAATTATCTCCCCATTACGCCAGTTCATGCTCACAATCGTAGAAATGGAAGCCATTGTAGGGATGACGCTCTGCCAATTTTGATCTTGAAAACTGATAAATTTATCCACATAGCACCGTTACGATCGATGTTATATTTTAAAAGACAAATAAATCTACTAGCTAATGAGCATTAGTTAATGATCTTGTCTGCATTGATTCAACTTAAAAATATTGTCTGTTTGGATGTCAGATGGAATTTTTGAAAATTCTTAAGCATTTAAAAAAATTCTAATTAAATATTTCGTGGAAGGGCAGACTAAACATTTTCAGTGGTTGAAGATTATAAACCCTAGTTATCACACACAAGAAAATCATATTTTTTCAAGATATCCATTTTCATCATCCAAATTAAAAGACTGTCGTCAAGTACTTTTAGAAAAAAAAATAGCGATTCGAACACACCTACTCTGTTTTTGTGATTCATTAGATAGGTATCTCAATTGACCCATATATTTCATCTTTTTGTACTGTCATTTTTTTACGTTATAAAGTCAACCTGTAGCTTTGATATATAATAATGATAGAATCTGAAGAGAGATGCTATATAAAATACTCTTGCTTTGTACGTTTTAAAGACAAAATATACACCCCAAACATGCCCTAACATAAAAAGGTGCACTCGATTTTTCTCTTTTCGATACAATCGTTACCTGTTTTGGGGATTTTTTTCTTGATTCACATAATGGAAGGGCAGACACGAAAATTTCTGAACTAAAAGATTGATATGTTCTCCGTCCGTGATAAAAAAAAATCGGAGGTTATGCATTTTCTACGTCCCACTTATAGATACTATATATAAAAAAGAAGATGTGGTATTATTGCCAATGAGACAGCTATCCAGAAAAGACCAAAATGACACAAACATTAACAACTATAGGTAACCGTAAGGCCTTCAACAATGAACAAAGCCCATACCGCATAGTCAGCTATAAAAGGCCCCGATAAGAACTATGTCGTCGACTTGATATCTTATTGTTTTGCATTACTATGTAATAGATACATTGAAAACTTATGCAAATGGTGTTTTTAAAATAAGAAAATTGTCGTTTTATTTGTTTCTATTAACTTTTTAAAATTTTGTTACTATATCAAACATTACAGTTAACTTTTATCGCTTTCTCGATAAACACAGAGCTTCGATTCTTTTGTTTTATTTCAAAAGTGTTTCCGCCTGCATATATCAAGACAAATTAAGATTTTAATCTGCTTCCTCTGGAACCATACACATGGGCTCGATTACCAAATATTCGTATGTATAATTAATGTTTTTAATGCTCCATTTATTGGCATTATGTTTTTCTGTTCTGTGCGTACGTTCGTCCGTTCGTCTGTTTGTTTGTCCGTTTGTTTAGCTTCAAGTTAAATAAAATTGAAACTTAGTACACATTTTCCCTATGGTATGATCTTTTTAATTCTAATGCCAAATTACAGTTTTATCCCATTTTCATAGTCCACTAAACATAGAAAATGATAGTGTAGATGAGGCATCCGTGTACTAGGGACACATTCATGTTTCTTCAAATTTTCGTCGTATCGCTGTCAATTTGTGTTAAAATTTTAACGTCGATATCAATAAATATTTCATTGTTTACGAGAAATATGCAATTTACTATCATTGTTATAAATCCTAAATATGGCCAATCATATTATAGTTTAAAAAAAGAAATTTATGAAACATATTTATATCCGCTAACCGAGCCCCTATTGAGATCGACAAACCCAACAAAAAAGCTTTGAATACAATACGGATATTTCTTAGAATTGATGGTCATCCTATAAAAGTTACGGTCGTTCTATATAAATTACGGTCATCCTTTACAAGTTACGGTCATCTTTTTACCAATCACGGTCATCCTTGTTTTATGTTACGGTCATCTTGAAAATATTTTGATTATGATTTACGGTCATCTTAACGATTTTTTCAAATCGAATTTCCCGTTCCATGCACATTTCTCGGAAGTAATTAGTGATTTTCGAGTGATTCTTTTATAAATTTACATCGTTTCAATGTATGATTTGTAAAGAAAATGATATAGAAACACTTTAACAGACAATACAGAAACTGACCTAATTTTTCATCCGACATCTTGGGATGACCGTGAATGCAGTTACGGTCATCAGCTTTACCCCAGTGTTTAAACACCACCCATAAAAACCGCCAAAACTTTCCTCGTGCCTCCTGCACCTAACATCAAACTTATAAATAGTACATACTGTTACAAAACCAGTATCCGAACTAGTTATACTAGTTCCCATCTGTAAATATTAACTACAAATAGCAAACGGGAAAAACCCTATTTCAAACGAAATAAAATACATATATCGGGCATAAAGATGGAATAGATTGTAGATTGACTAAAGTATCTGTCATATATATGTAGCCTACATTATATAATCAAGGCATGTGGTTTTCGCTGCCTTCACATATTCTCGATTAAATTTATTCTTATTTTAGTTTAATCTACCGTCCATGACTGAAAGTCGCTATTTTTGGTCGCACCGTTAGAATTTATTTGTATTTGCTTTGAAATTTACACCTTGATTGCAGGTATTTCTGGTCATGAGAATGAGATGACTGGATTGAACTTATGAATTACAGGATTAAAGGAACACGATCGTAAAACAGATGATTAAACAAAATTCATATAGCGGATTCAATTGCAACTCTATCTTAGATGTCAAATGATATCCGATTATTATATCATGACGAACAACATCATCTATGTATAGTGTTACCATGCAGAATTAATATTTCTCGAACAATTGAACTATCAAAAAATTAGCCTTTTATGTTTCTTCTTCATTACCTGCTTTTCCCCTTTTTTGTCATTTATCATTAAAATCAGTGTATTAAAAACAGTTGATCACTGATCTCAAAAAAACATATAGTCATTAAATCATCTATATTCACAAGGATGAGCGTGCATTTCTTGAACTATGAAATGAATGAAATTGGTTAAAACTGGTCTTTTCCTTTTTACTTTATAAAAAATGAAGTGATTATTTTGTCATCGGATTTGTTACAAAAAATTGAAACATAAGAAATTTGAGTTTGGACTTCGCTGTATGGGGTTACAGGATTTTAAACTAATTTGAAATCTAAGACCAAAACAGAACTTTTCTAAACCACCGGCTTTAATTTACGATTTTAAGGTTTACATAGCTATTCTGCAATATGCATGTACATGTCACCGATTTCGTCTTTACAAAATAATTTCTTCAAATATTTGGATTTTCCATTTCAGCCGATCTTCTGCATTTTTGTAAGGGGGAGACAATTTTTATTTTCTTTCGAAGGGGGATTTGAAAATGAATATCAGTCCCAAATGTCGTACCCTTACTACACAAGGACACAGGTTTTTTTTAAATTAGATATTGTAAATAGTCAGAAACAGAACAAACAATGAATACAGGGAAGATGAGGGCAACAAATTTGTATAAGTGAAAGTTTCAAATTTACCATGAAAATCAAATAGATGAAATGAATGTGTATTTTTTTTTATTTCTGTTACCACCAAATGCATTGACCCTTTACAATTAGACAAAGGATGTAAATTTTTTAAAATGTGTATTTCTGTTTGTAATAAAATATCATCTTATATCACAAATACAAAATACTCCTGGATATAACCAATAATTCCTACGCATGATTTATTTTATTACAAACTTTAGATCAGCAGCCAGCTGAGAGTAAATCATTATCTTTCATATTAAAATTTTGAAAATCAGTGCTTTCATTAAGGAAATTGCAATAATATGATTTTTCTGAAATAAATGATTTTCTGAAGACGTTGATATCAGAAATTTGAGTCTTATTCCTATAAATTTTTCCATCTAATACTTCTTTTAATGCTAGTAATAAGACACAAATGAAGAAAAATTTCGCTATATTTTTTTTTGATTTATTAGATAGTATATATAACGTGTCCACATCTTGCCATTAACGTAATTCAGTTTTGCAAATTAAAATTTTCTGTTATCTGCCATGACTTCTATCAATTTATTACAAAAAAGAACAGAAGTATTCGATTCATTCATTTCTATTTCGTGTATAGTAAAAACGTATTCATATATAGTGTTGGTGACCTTCTGCTGTTTTTTTTTTTGCTATGGTCGGGTTGTTGTCTCTTTGGCACATTCGCCATTTCCATTCTCAATCTTATAGTAAAAACGTAGACTACTGTGCGTTCTTAGGTTTTGAATTGTTGTAGTTGTATTTTCTATTGTAGTGTATCATATATGTGCATAAAAGATTCTCTCTCTCTCTCTCTCTCTCTCTCTCTCTCTCTCTCTCTCTCTCTCTCTCTCTCTCTCTCTCTCTCTCTCTCTCTCTCTCTCTCTCTCTCTCTCTCTTTCTCTTTCTCTCTCTTCATATTACCTTTAGATTAAAGATTGTGATATCAAATCTCTCTCTCTCTCTCTCCTTCCCTTCTTACTCACCCCAGATTAAGATAAATTTGTATAAGATAAATGACTGATGAAATCAATATATCATTTTTCCTTGATATAACACACTATTATAATACATTTGAAACATCAAACCAGCATAGCTATAATCGCCAATCATATATTTAATAACAGCCTTTAATCCATACTATTCCACCTGTTTTTATTTCGCTAATCAGACGAATAAAGTAATGACATCGGTTACTGCGATATTCTTTCTTGTCAATTAGTAATTTATATAAAAGACTTGAAGGCAATCTGATGGAAAGACCATATAAGCGAGATAACTATGATTACACACAAAATATCAAATATTTGAGATTAAGTTCTAGTATTGCAATTCTAATGCAAGGAGCATGATTTTCGGATTTTTCTTTTTTATTGATAGTTCGAAATTACATATGGCTTTATTCTTCGACAAAAATTGAAAAAAAAGACAGTTATGTTACAGAAATACTCCTGTTCGAATTGGAAAATGAAAACATCAATATATGACCATTGAGAGTAAAGAGGTTCCTGACTTGAGACACACATATATGTGGCAGAGTTAAACTTTCTTTTTTGAGACCTCATCCCTTGAACATCGGTATAAAAAATACATAAAAAAATCTATGATACCAATCTCCTGTATAACAAATGCTAGCAAAACAATAATGAAGAATACTGTATCAAATCAAAGCGAAAAAAAATTATCATAAACAACATCAGGGATATAATATTCTTATATGTTGCCTTCGTCTATTTGGTTGCCCTAAGCTACTATTACAAGCATAGTAATGCATAGCTGCTATTAGAAATAAGAAGCTCCTGTAATGTCTGGTCATATATGGTATGATAAAATATAAATAAATGAGTAATGCAAACTATTATGATGTGTTACTGCATGACCAAGTCCTACATAAGCCAGATAGGATTCATATTTACCGTGTTCTTTTTTTCAATTGCTGGAAGAATAAGAAAAAGGCATTGAAAAAACACATGTAAATAAAAAAAAAAAAGATGTACACTTATACGAAACGTATATCTTTGCAGGATTGACGCAGACACGAATATTAGTTACTCCTACTAGAAAATAGCATAAATAAACTCATCATAGATACCAGGATTAAATTTTGTATTTACGCCAGACGCGCGTTTCGTAAAAAAAAAAACACATCAGTGACGCTCGAATCCATAAAAAGTTAAAAAGGCCAAATAAAGTACGAAGTTGAAGAGCATAACTCGACTTGGAAAATTATAAAAACCATAGTTATTTTAGTTATTTAGAAGAAAAAAAACTAATGTCTCATATATTGACATATTATAGAAAAACAAAAGTCCATCAATGGAATTTGGGCAACAAAATCAAGTCCTTTCTTGTACTTGCAATTTCTCATATCTTCCTGTCTCGATACGGCTAAGGATTCCAGCACATCTAAATGTGGCGTACGCACTTTTTTTTAGATGTAGGCATGTGTTCGCCGTTAGTTGTGATTCTGACTCACGATTGTAAATACGTGGTTTTTCACAGCATTAATAATGTTCAAATCATGTGGTTTTGAAAGATAATCATTTAAAACAAAATCAAAGATATTGTTATTTTGGAAATTGTGTATTGTCATCGTGTATATACGGTATTGTTTTAAAATACCACACTCTGTTACGTGTATTTGTAAACGGAAATCGATTGAATATCGGCCCATACTAACGTAAAAAATAAATGAAGTCGTATACTTGATTCAGAAACAATTTTCATTGTTTAACTGTGTTAGATGTGCAACTAGAATCATCATTTATGGTCATATTAGAATTAGATTGTCTTACTTACACACAAAAATGCGAGCTGCATGATATGTGTATTATGTATGTCCAAGCTATGTATTAGATTTCACATTTGAATCTTAAAGATCCGAATTTTTGAAACTTAGTTCTTTCAATAAAGGTCGTTCTGAATGCCAGAATTTTTACCTTTCACCATTTACCGTCATATCAGCATCCTAGGAGGAAGAAAGTCAAAGAGTAACCAAAGATCACCAGGAGAACAGACTAAAAGAACCATATCATCTGCATATATCCCAAGTGTGTGCCCATCCATACTGTAACTAACCATACGTGTTTTTGGACATTCACAAAATCGTTAATATTGAAATTCAACATCAAGGAAGATAATAAACGGCATTGTTTTAATACACGATTTAAAAAAAACAGTCTGTTGAAAATTAATTTACAAGCACACAACAACGTACATCAAAATATTATAAAAGGAGTGCTTTGAACATTCACAATCCTATTTTTCAAAAGCCAGGTCTTTTCATTCGGAGAATATAAGTAGCTTCTAAGTAGAGCCATATAAGCTTTCTATAAGTCTATAAATGATGAGAGTCGTTTCAACTTTCTGCCTTCAATGATTGAAGTTAAATTAAATGTTTAAATATGATCAACTGTTGTTCGACTCTTAAGAAAGCTGTCCTGTTCGTAATTGATGTTTTCATCTTTCAAAATAACTAATCTATAATTCAAAATATAACGGTTCACAATTACGGCCAGACTCACAGGGTCTTCACGGTTTTATTATACCGAACACATTTTCGCATTCAATTTATCCTTTTGAAAAAGACAAAAATGAACAAGTGGTATTCATGTAATTAACAAACGATAAAAAATTCATTCGTCCGGTGAATTACCCTATTATTCACTGCTGGCAAATAATAGGGTTATTCACCGGACATTACAGTTTGTAATAAATAAACAACAATCAATTTGAAGTTTCTTTATTAATGTCATTACTTTTTGTATTTATACCGAATATGAAACATCTATGTGGCAGAAATCCAAGAGTAAACTGAATATATGGTCAACCCTTGGTCGTTCTTCGACCTTTGATAAAACCCTTGCCAATTGGGTCATCCATTTGTCTGTCACGGCGGGATATCTAATATTGCTACCATGTTCGGTCAGAACTGTGATGTTAATCAAATCCGACCTGCTTGGTTTAGAGTACAATACAATACAATATTTTATTAAAGTCTCACCTTTTACAAAGCAATACATAACACATTGATTAAAACAAATTACTCATATGTAAAAGCCATTCATATAGAATTATGAGAGACGATTATTTACACATTAGAAACAAATTTCATTCACACCGCTTAAAACATTAAAAATATATATATATATATATATATATATAAAAACAAGCAAATACAAAACTATCTACATGTATATAAAAAAATACGTCTCCTATCTAAAATGTCTCTGCAGGTTTTGGCACACAAACGTATAGTGTTTACACCACCTAGAATCACAGATAGCTTATCTTGACGAGAAAAATTAATATTTAAAGTATTAAAACAACTGTCCCTAATATCATCATACAGTGGACAAAATAAAAGTACATGTTCTTCGTTTTCAATGGAGTCAGGACACTGATAGACTGCCACGCTCTCTGTACGTATAACAATTATTTGACTGGTACGTATAGGTGGCCTGTTGCAAGGCCAAACATCGGCCATTATTAGATAAACACTTATTTCCAGTGGTATTCCAAATTTCCCGCAATCACTCCGGTCACGCAGACCCCATCGCATGACCTACTCATTGTATTTATCGCTAATTTGTTCCTAAACATGAAAAAAATTAAAATGGACATGACGAAAACAACAATCAACCAATCAATTTGATTTTTTTTTAATATAAGGAAATTGTATTAGAATTCTCTGGAATTTGTTTATTTGTACAAAAGAAGGCTGTAAAATGTGATAGTCATAATAAAGCCACTCATTCAGCTAAGTGGTCCATTATATTTACCCCCCTTTTTCCACCAACCCTGATCTCCCCTCCTCCCCTGTTTTTGAGAGAAAGTTATGGTACTGTATGTTGTTATTGACTGCAAGATGTTCCATAAATTACTTACAACTTACGACGAAAAAAGACTATTGTGATTTGAATAAAGTATAAATAACAAGTATTCAATGCAATACCAGACCATTTATACCAACGACAGAGTTATATGATTATGTCTTTTTCCGAATTACGGCAACTATTTCCTGCAAAAAAAATGCTAGACTCCTCGTTGGATTTTAATCTTAAACAGTGAAACATAATGATAGTTATGCAGTAGGAGACATTTGAGAAGCATTAATTCGTTGGACTGAAGATGTGTGTATGAGGAAGACGACATTTAAGGATACAAGTTTCGCTATACCATCTTGTAACTTCGGGGATTGGTTATATCCTAATTAGCTTTTAACAACAATATAAAGAAAAGAATTGACCTGTACACACGTTATACCCCTTAATTAAAGATTGAATGAGCCCTCCGTCAGGCCTGGGGTGTTTACACGGTGGGTATGGTTGTCCTGCGAGAGAACGTTCTGTGCTGGTGATTTGGTCCTGTCA
Source organism: Mytilus edulis (assembly GCF_963676685.1). Taxonomy (NCBI): domain Eukaryota; kingdom Metazoa; phylum Mollusca; class Bivalvia; order Mytilida; family Mytilidae; genus Mytilus; species Mytilus edulis. The sequence goes on along the minus strand of NC_092344.1, from coordinate 35,221,843 downwards.
GGTGCTGGTGGGTCCTGATTTTGTGCTGGTGGGTTTGTTTACATTGTATCAGAACGGCAATAAAACAACCGTTGTATTGCTTAATTTTTCTCTGATACGTCATTAGTACAATTCAAAGAATATTACAACATTTTTTTATTGCAAAAGTCGTGCAAGTTCGCAAAACGAAATTGTCCTGACGATGTGCTGGTGATTAGAAAAACGGTCCTGGTTCTGTGCTCCTATGTCCTGGTTTTGTGCCTTTTTATTTTAGTTAAAAGTGGCATATATTCAAGATCGTGAATGCTACTGTTATTGACTAATTAACTGGTGTCTGCTTTCTTGAAATTGACATTGTTGTGAATCTGTTTACTGTTATTATGAGAGAAAAATACCTCTATTTTTTTTATTTTTTTTAAAAATTAACTGTAATCTTATTTATTGGCCTGTTAATGGAACCCTTCTTGCCCCCTTTTAAGATAAAAAAAAATATGGTAACGATTTTCGGGATTTCGATCATTTTGCAAGATCACCAAAATACGTTGTAATTTATACAATACTTATATAAATTAGATGATGTGGTATGTTTGTTGTCAATGGACAAATTTCCATAAGAAATCAAAGGAAGTATGTGTTAACAACCATACGTCATCGTACGACCTTCAACAATAACCCATAAAATAAAAATGTAAAAGGGTGTTGCATAAAAATGGAGAGCAAATGTATAGAACAAAGGACTTTCTGAGCGTTTGAATCATATGTCTTTAGCAGCTTAAAACACATTTGTGAACAATTTAGTGCTGACTATAAGAATGACAATAGTATTGCGGGTTTGTTTGTTTGTTTGGTTTTTTTTTTTGGGGGGGGGGGGGGGGATAAGTTAGAGCGAGGTTACAGTGAAAGTTTTAAGCTTGGAATAGTTTCCCGTAAGATTTAAAAGAAAAATGTATCTTATAGCTATTAAGAATCACTTGCTGTATCTGTAAGATTTTTTCAACATAATTTTTTTTTGTCTGAATGGTTGTCAGGTTGTTTTTTCGAAAGTTCATTATTTTATGAAAGGGCAGACTAGATGTGTCCTACTTTTCTATATTTAAATATTTTTATGAATGAAAATAAAATGTGCCTTAATTTTAATTGAAAATAAGTAAAGGGAATAAATACCCAACTAAAATACACTATTATTTTAATATTGGTAATATCACTAAGCTTTTAAGTTTTGTAGTAATGACTCCTTACTTCACTTCATCCATATTTTTTCTGCATTTTTTGATATTGTGAATTCTTAGTATTATTATATTAAAATGTAGCCTTAATTTATATTTAAAAAAACTGAATCTAAAGCCAGATATATCAAACATTTTTGTTTCCATCATTCCGTTTTCAGGACTTTAACAATCAACGTAAACACGCCTTGAAAGTAAAATGCGTACTCGGCTGTCTGTAATCGATCATTTTTAGACACCCTCCTAAAAAAACAAGCCGGGGTGGGGGGTTCAGAGATGCAAATTAAGTACTTAGATCAATATTTTATCTTTTCGTGTATGGTTTATGACCCCTTCTGTGACCCGTCAATTACGAAATGTGCAAACTGCAATAGTATCAAAATAGCACAAAAAATGAATAATAGAGATATATAATTTTGTACATATATCAAGGGGAAACTTCTTGCAAAGCATTGTATTATTTATAGTTCATTATTGTATTTAGTAGAAAAAGAGAATTTGGTGAAAATAAAATCACTATTTTTGTAAAAAAATCACAGACTTTTGTACAGAGATTTTTGTTATGTTTAGCATGGGATCAACACAAGGATACATTATCCTTAAAAAATCGATTTAAAAGTATTTGAAACTACCGTTTGGTTTGTTAATTGTGCCTTCAATTTCAAAAATTAAAATATCTCGTAGCTTCATACTACCAATTGAGTATAAAACAAGTATATAAGTTTAAAAAAGAAATTTTTAGATTAAACATAAAATTGAGAATAGATTAAACACCTACATTTAACTTTAAAAGGTCATAACAGTTTAAAACAATACAAATCAAAAAACACACAAAACTGGCTTAATTTCAACTGGTTATCAACCCGAATCGCTATAAGATCATATATAAGCTCACCTGTGTCGAGGGGTCGTGTGAGGTTCATGTATTGTCTTGGCGTCCGCAATTACAAAAAGATCTTTTCTGAAATTACTTTACCAAATGTTACCAAACGATTTTTCAAGAGTGAATCTAGGAAAAACAATATTCATCAACAAACAAGATCACTGTCTGTTAAAATGTATTCGAATTTTTAGTTACAGCCGATTCCATTGAGTATGTAGGCAAAGGTAATATCTTTGGTTAGCTTGCTTGTTAGCTAAACCGTGAAGTCATTTTAAGGTAAGGTATACTACCCTCCTTTCGAAGTAGCCTGGTCCAACAGACAGAAAGATGTGTCATTTGTCGGACTAGTCTACTCTTAAAGTAGGGTAGAATTACATAACCTAACAATGACTTTTTTGTTCAGCAAGCAAGATAACCAAAGATATTCCCTTTGTCTACACACTCATTGAAATCGGCTTTAATATTGCAAAAGTTCAAGCAATTAGGGCAAAACTTACCAAGTAAAAAAAATCAAAAGGCCAATGACTATCTACCTTGCACATTTCAGAAAATTCAGATCAGATAACGAAACTGGGCCCAGCAACATTTATAAGCAATTTTTAAAAGATTTTGACCCTCACAGTTTCCATTCAGCACAATTATGTAATACAAGTTACGATCATTTGAAAACACATATCAAACAGCCAAATGGATGCATAAAAGCTAAAATAGGAGTCATAGATCCTATTGACAACAATTATCTGCCCAATTTTATTGATTTTATAACATTTGTTTCAAATATGACCAACTTCTTATCCAAAATAACCAGCACCGTATCAGGACCCACCAGCACAATGACAGGACCCACCAGCACAGTATCAGGACATGAATAAATTGAGAAAATGCTAAATTTTAATAAATTGCAATGTTTTTCACAAAATAGGTTTGTCGTGTGGATTGCGGTATAGAAAGCGGACTCTATGAGCATTTTTGTTTTATTTTTTCAGTTCTAGATTTTCTGAAAATGAGCACTTTTGTGTTACGCTTACTGAAACAGTTTAGAGGGTCAACTTTTTAATGGTTTACCTATGAACCCATAAGAAACAAAATTGAAAAATCTCAACTGTATCCTTCCATTTTTTATGAGTGAAAACGTCAAAAATCATCCTTTTCGTCTTTGTTTACATTTTTTCATTGATCACCAGCACCCGTCAGGACCAAATCACCAGCACAGAACGTTATCTCGCAGGACAACCATACCCACCGTGAACATGGTTGACTTATTTGAATACCACAACAGATGTAATCTAGATAGACGGTTTTTCTAGAACTCTCCATTTCGGGATTTTTTCATTGATTGTATCTTGGCTCCTCCATAATGATAATTCATAATTGTCTGATGATACATACAATTTAAACATTCCGATTTCATTGAATGGATTTCGTCCATTTTAGTTATAAGTCAAATACTGATAATGATATTTTTCATTATTAAAAAGTGAAAAATTATTTAAGGTTTGTGTGATCTACGCATTTACAGAGAAAATGTATTAACAGTACACATCTATAATTTAAATTCTAAAGGCGCATAGTAATATACGGTTGCTTAATATATACTTTATAAATACCACTGTCACATTTTCAGTCAAAACGAAAAACATCATTAACATTCACTACTTACTATTATTTTGAAAAGATCTTCTTTCTCAAATATTTTTAAAAATTGACTTGAGCCAGATATATTAAGCAGTACTATAAAACATTTCCCGTGTAGACTGAGAGATAGTTTGTTGTACTATCGTACAATCTATTTTGTTTCATTTACGATGATAATGTGTGGTGAAAAAGAAGAGTTCCTCATGTCTTTATTTGACATTACTGAGACATACACGTTGTTATTTGGCCAATTGTGATTATTTTATGTTATATGTGAAACACGTCATCAAAATGAACAGTTTCCTTAAAGTGTTTGTTTTACATTTTTTTTCTGCCTCAACACCTTAACGTATTTATGAGATTTTAGACACAAAAAAAACCATCTTGTTCCTATGTGCAATGATTAACAATATTCAGATATAATCATGACATATCTACTTATTCTTGAATAGTCACGTGGTCTTACACCTTCATCCACCGGAAACGACAGAATAACTTTAGTCCGTTTTTGGGGTTTATACTGGACTCACATCATGTTAATTTTCTTAAAATTATTAGTTTCTTTTACATTAATTTTTACTACTGGAAATGGACAAAAAGTTGATCTATCTAAACAAAAGGATTTAATTCTGAAATTACACAATGGTTATCGAGGATTACAAGGAGCGTCAAACATGAAAAAAATGGTACGTATATATATATTATATAAACGTGAAGGACATGTTCCAGCATAAGGTATCCTATTTGGTTGTTATTCTAGCATGTAACTTTGATCTTCTACGCTCAATTCAATTTATTTCAGTTAGATTCTTAAAATTTAGATTTCGAATTAATTTATGAAAAATACGTATATTTTTAGGTAAAAACAAAGATTTTTCTTCAGATGAGCGAAAGTTGAAAAATCCGCTTTTATTACATTCATATTGTATGCTAGGAAATATCAAAGATTAGGGGAGTTGATAAACTTATTCTAAAAGATAATTTTTAAATTACTTATGTTTTTTTTCTAACTTTAGTAAGCATCTGTCTGTTAGACTTGTAATATCTCAATTCAAAGTATAGAACATCACTGTAAACAATAAGACAATGAAAGTTTTGAGAAAATGTGAATTAAACAATTCCAATCACAACAAAAACGACGGAGACATTTTTTAACTGCTTTATTTTTTTTGAATAATATATATTCGAAAGGAGAAAATATATACTGAGTAAAAAGGTAGACGTAAAGAATAAAGAAATTCGGTATAGAATAGAAATTCTATTTCGTTTCATAATAACATTTGTCGGCGGTCATGTTGTTATATAATGACAAAAGGAGAAAACATGTTGTAGTGGTCATTTTATTATCAATGCACATAAAATTGGGAGTAACATTGTAGAGACAAAGTGAATAACAATAAATATGACATGTAAGGTGTAAAAGTTACATACCATACAATAGGCATACACATACTTGATTAATGTGTTTTTATTGTGTGTAGATAGCTGTATCTTTTGCCGTTAAAACAGAAAACTGTCATAATTGATAATAATGTTACGGTCACTAATGACAAATGTCAAGACTGTGTCGTTTTGGTTTTCATTACATAAAAGATATTTAACTGTCTGTGAAAAAACTACGCAGTAGACTATAATAAGTTATTATTCCAACGATAGGGGTGTTACAGGGTTGTCCGATTCATCTTCGTATTTTATTGACTATTTAGTTATAACATGCTCATATCGAAATACTTTTTTTTTTATAATTTAGAAATCGGAATATTATAATAACTCAAACTTAATGATATAAAAACTGCGTTGGATATCAATATTCTAAATAAAATAGTTTACAAGTTATAGTTCTTAGTAATCACATGCGCGTGTAAATCATAATCATACTAATATAAAGAAGATATACATGTAACTATCTACAAATTGTTTCAGACCAAATTTATGATTAATCATGGTATAGATGTCGTTGCGGTAATAAATGTCATTTTCCTCTGACAATTGACACGCGGACTTCATTTTTTTTCTATTTTAAGGAATGTTTAACTATTGTTTCCATGATTTTTGCCGATTGAATGAATAAAAAGCATTTGTTAGAATTGTAATGATATAAAATGCAGAAATATATTAAAAGAGAGAAACAAAATTTCACCAAGAAACTGTTCAACAACATCATAATATATCGTAACTAAATTAAGAAAGAAAAATGTATAATTAAAGCTATCAAATTTTTCAAATCTTTTTACGGAACAGGGTATAGTAAAAATAAGTTAAAAATCTCTCCGAAGAAGTTTTTTGGAAATTGTTCAAATGCAAGCTCCATTGTTAATGTTTTTTGTTTAGTTTATGTTTGATTTTAAATAATTTTCAATATGAGCTCCTGGGGATGACCTTTCGATGAATACTACAAGTAAAGGATTATAATCACAAGGTATAAGAATATATCAGAAATATAGTTTAGGTGTTTCTAGGGGTCATTCCAGTCACTGAGATCAACAAACTTTAATCATAAAAAAACCGTTGAGATCAACATTTCTTAACTATACATATTCTACAATTGATATTTTGTAATGTGTATTTCTTTGTCTTATGACAATGATCTTTAAAAAATCTAACTTTCGGATTTATAACTTGTGATATTAAGGAATCGCAAGTTTACAACGAAAAAAGAAAGGAATTTCATGTAGTTATCTGAAAAGGGAACATTGTTCATTAATAAAATATCAACTATATTGTACAAAATAAAATTTGAACTGACTTTTTTTTGTAAATTCATCTTTAATATACAAAAACTACCGTTCTGGTTGTTTTCTGCAAAGTATCAATCAATGGTCTTCTTCCAACCCGATTTAAAACCCTTGCCAAAGTGGGGCATATGTTTGGATGTAAACAACAGAAAAATCATGTAAAAAGGGTGTCATTCTCTCTGCATATAAGAACCCTTGCAACATCTCTTTGAGGGGTCCTATGAAATTTATTCTTATTTTCTTGTGACACTCTAAATTTTCACACCTTTAACCCGGTCGACTCTTTTATTACATTAACTGCCTTTTGGATATATTAATAATTGTTCTCGTCCTTAACATGAATGAACTAATTCCCACCGGACGTTTAGCAACCAAAAACCTATCAACCACCTAACCAATATATTAATTATTGATTAAATATGAAAACAACTATTTTGCATCTTCATATATTCATATGACTTTCTACCCTATAATTTTTTTTATCGGGCTAAATAACAAATGATAATTTTGTTAGTCAAACACACTTATTCCTGTAATTTTGTTGTTTGCAATTTGTTTCTGAATCAACCTATTTGCGTAATACAATCTGAAAAGTTAGGGTATCCAATGACGTGAAAAAACGTAAGGACAAAATACAAAAAGCAACAATAAACGAAAAACAAAAAAGCAGAAAAACGAAAAAAATGTCAAATCTGTATCATGCTGTTTGAAATTAATATTCATATATAAAAAAAAATGTAAGATAAAATTGAGAATGGAAATGGTGAATATGTCAGAGACAACAACCCTATCAAAGAGTAGACAACAACCGATAGCCACCAATGGGTCCTCAACGCAGCGAGAAAATACTGCACCCGGAAGTGGTTTTCAGGAGGCCTCTAAATAGCATTGAGTACTAGAATTTTAATGTGCGTATTGTTATGCGTTTACTTTTCTACATTGGCTAGAGGTATAGGGGGAGGGTTGAGATCTCACAAACATGTTTAACCCCGCCGCATTTTTGCGCCTGTCCCAAGTCAGGAGCCTCTGGCCTTTGTTAGTCTTGTATTATTTTAATTTTAGTTTCTTGTGTACAATTTGGAAATTAGTATGGCGTTCATTATCACTGAACTAGTATATATTTGTTCAGGGGCCAGTTGAAGGACGCCTCCGGGTGCGGGAATTTCTCGCTACATTGAAGACCTGTTGGGGACCTTCTGCTGGTTTTTTTTTTCTATGGTCGGGTTGTTGTCTCTTTGGCACATTCCCCATTTCCATTCTCAATTTTAACTATAGGTTACCGTACGCCCTTCAACAATTAAACATGTTTTGTCAGATATAAATCCTCCCCTATACCTCTGACCAATGTAGAATAAAGGACTGACGTAAAACAATAACACGACCAATTTACAAAAATATGTAGGATATTCACACTAAAAAATCCCAATAAACAAACAGGAAACAAAAATAATGACATAAAAAAAAACTACGTCAACCGTAAGAACTCAACCATATGAAACCTCCTACGTCTGAAGGCAGTTTTTGACAGAAAAGTACAAACTGGAGTATAACGGCATACAATACAGTTCTGATTCCACGGTGAATTAGAGGCTCTTGACTTGGGACAGGCACATACATAATGTGGCGGGGTTAAACTCGTTCCAAGAACACAAAATTCCCCTTACCTGGGACTGTAGTGTAACAGTAAAACATATATAAGAACAAACTATAAAAGTCAGTTAAAAAAGGTTTAACTCATCATATGAATACAAAGATGAATACACATAACAAAAAACATAGAGTGGACTAGACTTGGCACTATTATGTTCAAGTGAGATAAGTACATTTCCTGATTTATATAGACTCTTCTTGTATTGAAGTGAAGCGCTTGTCTGTTTGTTGTATAATGATAACTAAATGATACATATTTTTTTTAACTACCAGAATTAACTGATAGTTTGATTAGCCTCTACTTTTGGTATCTCCAATGTTCGCATCCGTTGACTAATAAGCTGTATTTGTTGACGAGAAAAGAGAAAAATAATGCGTTTAGTGAAAGCGAAATCCAAAGCAAATAGATGACTACCCCTTTGTGATGCGACACTTTATGTTTAACAGTTTAGATGGGGGATTTGCTATTTTAATTTTCCAAATAGATATTATTAATGAAAAGAAAATGAAATGAAAATGTATGGAGGGTGGCTTCTTTTATATCATGTTGGTATCAATTTACTGATTCATTGAAAAATGTTGCATGATGGCACCAGGTACAAGCTGGTGAAACTTTGTATACGTATTCGTGATTTATATGATTTATATGAATAACTAGATGTGAAATCATGTAGTTAAGATTGAATAATAAAACAATGACAAATGATTCATTGCAGATTTTACACCACACATTTTGAAATGAACTAGTTTTCACTTATTGTTTCTTGCTGCTCCTCTTTTTCTTCTATCTTTATTTCTGATCTGAAACTTTACGATTCCATTCCTATGATTGTATTTTAAAACCAACAAAGCAAAAGACCAACGAAACAGTTTTAACGATTAAACCCATCATAGATACCATGATTCATATATATTTATTTAATAAGAGGATTGTAAAACATGCATCCACATTGATTCAGTCAAAACTTAAATTTCATTAAAACATTTATTTCTTATGTTTCTTTACATAGAGATGGAGTGATAAACTTGCAAGAGAAGCCGAGAAATGGGTTGGTCGTTGTTGGTACCAATTCTTAGCTGGGACAAGTGGAGAAAATATGTTTTATCTAGAGTCGGCATTACCAGATCAGGTATTGATAGAACGTGCCATTGACACGTGGTATTCCGAAAAATATGGTTGGAGACGATCGGGTGATTGTACAGATGCTTGCAGTTATACTCAGGTAATTTGTTCAGGTATATCTTTCAGTAAAATATTTTTCAAAGCCATGTTTTTTTTTAGTTCAAGCTTCTCTCTTTTAAATTAATAAAAAAAAAAACACCACATAAAACATAAAATATCGGGCGTCCGTTAATGTCATCGCTGATTATTTAACAGGAGTAATCTCCCTTGGAAATTTTTGTTAATTCTAAAGAAATAAGCAGTGTAAGCGCTCTCAACCTTGCCTGTATTTTCTTGTCAGATTGTCGGGAAATTCATATCAAATGTTTATACCAGCAACGCCCTACACAATTTCCAAAATTTGCTGATCAACTATATGAGTACGAATTATGACCCTTAGACATGTAAATCATATTGAAGTTGTATTCTAATCACTGTCATGCCTACATTTAGGAGATCCTATCGAATATTTTATGAAATGTACATCAAATGTTCATATGAGCAAGGTTTTTAGACACGCATACTGCTCCTTGAAAATAGACATATTAAGGCGTCCTATAGTGCTAATTGGTGTGTCATGTGTCTCTCAGTTATAGAGATTTGAGGCATTGACAATGATACCACATCTATTTATTTTCATATTTTTTGGAAAAATGCTTTATAAGCGATTTCACGCCAACATTTTATGAAAAATGTGGGTTTTTTTTAAAGTTCAAAATAACTATAATTCATTAGGATTATCGTCCTTGGATGTGCATCGACAGGGAAATTGCAACTCTCTTTTTTTATTGAAATATATTTGAAAGTACGATTGTTAGTAGTGAAAAACGAGATATGCTATAACCCAAAACTTGAATATTTCTGTCCACGCTTTGTATACCTCCTGGTTTTTTTTCTGGTTTCTTTAATTTGTCTCTCGATCAATCATTGCCCTCAAGGTTTCAGCTTTCTTTATAATGACATACCATTTGTTGTTTCGATTTATACACTAGAATGCAATAAATCGCATGGCTTACAAGTCGAAATAATTTCTTTTATAATAAAAAAAGATGCAAAAAAAAATTCATTTCAAATATAGTGTTTTTATAATATACTAGTAATAGATTTTTTTTCTAGATAAGTTTATTCCAAAAATAACTCTCAAAAGGGAAATATAGTTAATGTTTAAAAATACACTTAGTGTTCTGATATCAAAATCTTTTCAGATGGTTTGGGCGAAGAGTTCAGAAATCGGTTGTGCAGCTTATCGATGTGCTTCTTTAAATCTGCCGACTCATTATGCATTAAAGTCCTGGTTCTTTATCTGTCATTATAGTCCAAAGTTTGTATTGTTCGTTTTATATATGTTTTGGTCTATGAAGTTGCTTGATATTTGATAATTTTACATTTCAAGTTTCAAAATTATTTTTTTTAAGATATTTTGACAGTGCAATTTCAGAAATCTGCTGAAAAAGTTGATGAAAAAAATTACTTGAATTATAGAAATTGCTTTAGATTCGATAATTTTACATTTCAATTTTTTTTAATTTATTGGATAATTTGACAATATACATTTGTACTTGAAATGTAAATTACTTGATATCATCAAGAGATTATATATTGTGATGTAATGCTTATAGTACAATGAATTGAATGATAAAATAACATTAATCGCCAGAGTTAGCTTTTGTATGAATGCATGTAACACAGTGTTTAAAACTAAACATGATACGTTTAAAAATCGTTATTATTTATTCCTCAGACAGTACAAACATAGGGGTTTCAGTTTAAAATTACTGTAGGGTGAGTAGCAGTGAAACAGGGTGATTGCCTCTGTTTAAAAAAGTAATAACCTGTCGGATACAAAAAAAAAAGGTTTTAAGGATCTGTACAGATCTTGTGTAGTAATTATAAAACACCTCTGTACATAAAGATAAAAAAAACCTCTGTACATGCTAGGTTCAGGGTCGTCAAAAAATGTAAAAACAAAAAGAAGATGTTACGTTTGTTTCAAGTGAGGTGACTTAAAATCAATTATATGTGTGTGCAGACGATTTAATTAAGGAAATTATTATAACATTGTTTGGTTATAAGTCCTATAAGAGATTTATAATTAATGTGTACTATTATTTGTCTGTTTGTCTTTTTCATTTTTAGCCATGACGTTGTCAGTTTATTTTCGATTTATGAGTTTGACTGTCCCTCTGGTATCTTTCGTCCCTCATTACAGGAAGTCTCGTTACCGACTATTGACACAGGTAAAATGCAAAGGGTCTTCTACAATTTCCGATTGAATCACTAGCAATCACCAGCATTCACATGATGTTAACCGCCAAGAGTACGTTTTAACTGAAACTTCATGTGCGTACTGAATCAAATATGCTATTATATAGCATTACATCACAATTAAATATGAAGATTTCCAGATTTTAAAGTACAATATTGTAACTTTGTCATCAACAAAATTAGCTATGACAGTTATGATTTAGAATTCTGGAAATCTTTGAGATCAACAATATTCTATATTTATATATTTTAGAATAGTAATTTATTATCATAGATACCTAGATTATCATACAAAATTGACTACACATTTCTTAAACTACACCTACCTTCTTATTTGATAATTTAGTGAAACGGAAAGGATTTTTAAAGAAGAACGGTGATGAAAGTTATTTTCTTGGAACTATGAAGCTACCATTCGTATTATATTGATAAAAACAATGGCCGAAATATTCGCAAAACATTTGTTCAAAAGTTATACTGTTAACGAATCGTTTTTTCTTATATTACTTATGATAATCTAGTTCCTATGACTCAGCAACATAATTTGAACATATTGCTTGTTTGCTAGATGTTAATGTACAAATGGGATGGGTAGAAAACAGTTATGCAGAAATATATATGCTAAAATAAATTGCAGGTGGTTTGGTCGAAAACGGACGAAGTTGGGTGTGCTGCTCATCGATGTGCAAAACTGAATTTAGTGGAGGAATTTGTTAATAATGGCTGGTTCATTACATGTCTTTACAATCCAAAGTTTGTGAATGTTTAACATTTTTAATTTCATTTCCTCACTTCATTAACAACTAATAATAGCTTGATTCATGTATGTAACATTTGAGTCTACAAAATTACATGTCAAAAATTTAATAATTCATCTTAACATTCCCCATTGGCATTTTAAAAATTATTAAAAGGAATACTTTCCCAAATTGCATTCCCTATATGTTTTTTACTGGTACATAGTTACAGCACATGTTTTGTTCGTCTTTGAGCACTATTGTATAAAGCACGCATATATTTCATTACTAACACTTACATGGTTCAGATGTTATATATAGGAAAGTCCTGACGACGGACTTTCACTCAGATAAAACATGAAGGGTTATAGTAAACATGAACTGATTTATACAATTCAATAAACAAAACAATTTAAAATATAAAGAAGTGTGAACAAAAATCAGTGTTTATAGTACATGTATGTTTGTATATTGTACAATGTCTTATGTGTTTTCTGACAATAAAGATGTGTTGTTTATTTAATATTTAAATATAAATTTCACAAGTACCACATATAATTATGCGGTGACGAATATATCTTTTAAGAAGTGGAAATATTTTCTTTAAATAATTTAGGAAAATATCAAGACAATCATATACAATTCTTATTTTATCTTTATTTTAATTCATAGTATGACATGATTAATTATTTTTTGGTAACATCCATCACGTTTTTGCAATTCTATTGCTTCGTTCTTCTATGAATGATTAACAAAACGAGGCATCGTTTGGACAGAGTTTAATATTATTGGCTTATGAAGTCGGACTTTCCCAGCCTTGGAATATTAACGGCATATGTGTTGTGTATAGACCATTTGACAGTAAACTAGCATGAGATAACATTTTTCGGTGTGTGTCTTGTTTGGGTATTGAATCGAGTCCTGTTTTCTTAACTGCATGAAGCAAGCTTCTGCAAGATAACTTTACGAATTACATTATTTGTTAATCTTAATAATTTTCGTAATATATAATAATTGATTATTTTTTTTAAAATGTACATGTTCAAGTTTTCTGTATTATTTTCATGAATTTTTATTACTATCCGAAATTTCATCATTTCTTTTAGAACATTTCAAATTCAGTCATTTAGTAAAGCAATTCTCTATTACATATAAAAAAAAACTTGTTTATGATCTTATATTTTACTAATAATGGAGGTATTATGTTTCTTTCATAGAGGTAACACTCTAGGACAGATGCCATTTGAAGCAGGAAATCCGTGTACTTTATGTGATCTAGGAGAACGATGTATGGACAAATTATGTGTCAGTAAGTCGGATATATATATGATATCTGTAGTTGATTATGTTTTATGCATTAATGAATGAATCTTTTATTTTCATAAATTAAATACAAAGTTACAGAGAATGGTACATATATATACATAAATAGACTAAATAGATGCATGTGTGAAATACTACATGTAAGTTACATAGTTTAACTAAGAGGACATACTTTCACATTTATAATTTTAATAAATTTACACAGTTGTTCTTATTGTACAGTATTTGTACACATTGGATAAAACATAGAATTCAGTTCAATGTCAGTTGAGTCACAAAGATGGCATACTCTATTTTCTCTTTCAAGACCCTGCCATCTTCCCATATTCCCATCTTTTACTAACGGACCACGTTACTAACAAATATAGGAAGAATTGACTCCCAGTCTGACAAACTAAAATCTATTTAAGTACCTTTATTCTGTTTGGGTTTTTTTGGTTAACTTTCCACGTGATACTTTTCTTAAACTATCACAATCAACCTGAATTTAATCAATTTTAAACATAAGTCGTCATCATGATTTTAGAAATGTATATATTTTTTTCAAATTGACTATGAATAAATTTTAGAAAGTGGACTGTCTCGACCTAGAGTTTCTGTACAAAATCGACGTCCACCAAGACCACGAGTTAAACCCATATTGTCATTTGATGATGTGCAGAAACAAAAAAGAGGTAAGTATTTATTAAATATTCCATCATATAAAAGAACACGTGTGTCATTCAAAGAGTCTTTAACGATAATCTTTAAATCATCTTGTATAAAAAAAAAATTAAAAAAAGATCTGTAGATGTAATTTGTTCGTCGTGTGTTTTTAACTGGATTTTATTTAAAAACTTCTAATTTTTTTTTTTGGAGGGTCGAGGGGAAGGGAGGGGTCTTACACGGTGTAGTATATGTATGGATCCAAAAAATGTAAACTATGAGAATATGTACTACCAAAAATGACAGCAGCAGATCTGTTATAATATGTGTCCAACAAATACATTGCTTGTTAAATCAGGTTATCATTATATGAAAATAACATTTGCACTTATTTTTTTCTTCTTATTTGATTATCGTGTAAACTGTTGCCAATAACTCGTATAAGATTACATTACACAGTTTCAAGACAGCTTCCACGAAATTGGTGGAACAATGGACCTGTAAATCCTTTGTTTCTGGATAGTTTCAACAGAGGACTAACAACGCCTCCATTTTTTGATAGTTTCAATCAAAACTCAAGCCCTGCTTCAAAACAACAAATAGAAGAAGTCATTACTATTCGACCAACAGACCCAATACCTAAACATGCAAATATACCTGTCAATCAGCTTCAACTCTTTATGCATGAAAGTGCTTTTGGATTAGAAGAATTGAAACCGCAGGAAAATGTAAAACAGAATGAAACGTTAGAAAACTTAGTAATTCCAAGTGAAGAACCTTCAAAGACAAAATCTCTATATGACGACTCGACAAAACCGAAAAATTATACAGATGATAATTCTAAAGATATTAGTCCAGTGTATGCACAAATGACAATAAATGGTCCAGTATTTTCATTTAGAAGTACTGTTTTTAAATCACATCAAAATGAACAGGGAAATGAACATGAAAAGCCAATAAAGAATAGAGAAATAACAACTAGGTCAACAACCACTTCAACTACAACGACAACAACTACAACCCCGACACCTACAAGAAAAATTCCAAAATGGTTTGAGCTTAAAATAAGCCAGACAGACGACTCTAATATCCAACCGAATAACAAAAACTCGCGTAACAGACCAGAACTACCCGAACAGATTCATAACCGAGGCAATCAGGAATTAAATACAAATGGAAAGCCACCAACAAACTTAACCCAAAGACAGAAGTCCGAGGAAAAATCTCCAACAGAGAGAAATCCAGACAAACAAGACCGCCCAAGAAAAGGAATTCCAGGTAAGATCCTTACTCAATATTGCAATAACATGATACTTGTTTGGTAATTTTATTGACGATATGCGACTGTCATACAAGTGAGAGGTTTAGCGCTATAAAAATAAGGTTCAATCCACCATTTTCTACATAAGAAAATGCTTGTACCGAGTCAGGAATATGACAGTTGTCCATTCGTTTGATGTTTTATCTTTTGATTTTGTCATTTAATTAGGGACTTTCCGTTAGGAATTTTCCTTGGAGTTTAGTATTTTTGTTATTTTACTCTTTTTTTATAACCCACATAAATTATGATAATAGATAATTATGTAGAATAATTTGATAACGTAGCCGTACATGTCTCTGTTTACACTGCATGTCAAACGTACCCTAACCATAAACTATTTCTCTTCTGTAGGTAGACGTTTCAAGCCAAAGGTACGATTTGTTTTCAAAACATCAGTAGCCAACCAAAATGAAGAATATCGTGACGCACCCATTTTTGGAAGTACCACAATGTTTCCAGAACAAACAGGTTTTGTGCTTCAAATCATATTTGGCATTGTTGAAAGCAGTGGAAGAAGACGATATTTACAAAAATTTAAATGATAATGTAAAAGTTTAGCGATTGCAAGAGAGCATAGTGTTCATTAAATAGATTGAAAAGCGATTGAGGAAAATTTCTATACAATTGTTTGAATATACTTTTATACTTTCAATACTATGACTGCTCATAACACAAAATATTGTCTAATTCTACTGTTTTCAAATGAACGCTTAAGACAATACTTCTATATGCATGCATATTTAGAACACTTTAGATTAGTTAGCATCTATATATTAGTTAAAAATGTAGATATAACCAATGTTAATCTCTAGCAATCGCTAACCTTCAATGATCTAACCTGAACTGTAATTGAATCTAGAATAAAACTCTTTTTATATTTTCTGTTGTTTTTAATTTTCATATTGTAGGATCTCCCTTTTATTTACACGCATGTGCAAAATATAATTCAAACTCATATATGTATATATATTATTCAAGTTTTACTTTTTAGGCCGATATCTTAATGCCTTTTTTGTATTAAACGTAAATTGTTTTGTCCCGATAGAAATCTTAACACTCTCACCAGGTTATGCATTATTCCAAATTATATATGTATATTTTTTCTTGAAGAATAAAAATCTTCCAATAAGATATCTTATTTACAAATAAAATTTAAAATGTCTTATGAATAAGCGATATTCCGAAGAAATATTTACATCCGAAATGCTCAAACAGAAAAAAATGTCTAAATTTTATTGCATTTGTGCTATGTCTTGGTGGAACTATGAAACTTGCCACGATAGCAAAACAATTTAAGCACTTACTGCACTATTCATAGATTAAAGATATCTGTCTGACTGGAAGGTGTTTTTTTTTTTTAAATATTTGAAGCAAACAGCATGATTGAGTTCAGATATCGATGAATCTAACACAATTCTAATTCAAATTAAGAGGAAAAAAAATCATTCATTTTCTTCTATTTCCAGCAAATCCAAATCAGAGGACAGACTTGATTAACAACCCAGGTATATTCCTACGATAATTGTATTACAGTTTTAGCAAAATATCACAGAACTGAATACACAAAATTTTTGGTATACTAGTACTTGATAATAACCTAACTTGAGATATTCAAATGTTTTAAAATTTGAAATTTTATTTTGACAACGTTCATATATCACGTAACAAGATCACTTGCAATATAAATGTATACTGTCGATGGATTTAAATGTAAGAGAAGGACTGTGGTTTTTTTTTATCTTAAAAATGCAAATACAATTTAATAAACATAAATAAGAAACAAAATATTAAAACAAACATGTTTAACTTTAGTCTTTTCAGAAATATTCATATTTTTAATTTCAGCTGTAACTGTTCCGACTCCTCCGACTCCTCCACCAAACCCATTACTTTGTCCAGATAGTGACAGTAACTGTAAACACTGGAAGCAATATTGCAGTACCAATGATCATGTAGCGAAAAATTGTCCTGGAACCTGCGATACCTGCCCAACCCCACCACCAGGTAACATGTAGTGTCAGCAGATATAGTAAAATTCATCTGAATATACATAACTTGTTTTTTTTATTTTTTTTTTGGGGGGGGGGGGTATTATTTTTTTTCATCCTGTTCGAATGGTTTAAAAAAAACATGATTTCTTTTATTATTTCTTTAGAGCTTGGTAAGAACCGCGTCGTCAGTCTATGTTTATAAAGGAATATGATTTTTGTTGTCCTTGCAGAGGATGTATGGCTTGTTTTTTCCAACTTGGTACAGGTTAAACCTTTTCTTTTATTTGCAGAACCGTTGGTAAATATTCTTATGATGTTTATGTTGATTAAAAGAAAATTCTCAAACATACTGGCAGTAATTTGATGTAGTTGTTGTTTCTTTAATCACAAAATAACAACCATTTGATTTTGTTAAACAGTCTCATGGGTATCGAAAATAATCATGTTGGAAGAGGTAATTTGATTGTCTTTAACATTTAAAAAAAACACATCATAAATTGCTAGGCAAAATCAATGCTTGTGAAATTTGTCGTATATAGTACATTATGTTATTATTTTAGTTCTCAGACATTTTACATTTTGTCTTTATGTAGAATAGTTGCAAACGTACTGAAAAGGTGCATGATTGTATTTTAGTTTGAATTCTGTAATCTCTAGAATATTACGTGCTGTATTAAGTTAGGTTACTTCCTTTTAAGGTGTCAGACAACCAATTAAAAGTCCTTATTTGTTCAACCAAATTTTGCAATTTTCACAGCTTTCTAAATATTTTACCTTAAGTTTAACTTTTGATAGAAACCAGGTATATCCTGAATTGTACAGGTATCACCTTTGTACATACCAATTTTCAATATACCTTTAAAATCATATAAGAAAAAAGAGATCTCCTGAATAGAGGTACCACTAAAATAACCACTGGTTTTCTGGAAATCTTAAATGAGTATACCACGGAGCGCATTAATCCACAATGTTGAACGCAAACTCATAGACAAGTAAATTTTAGCTCAAAATGGTCTTTATATATTTCTCTTTCACCAAACGTTTCATTTCTGCAAATTTGTTGGTTAGTTTAAGTGAACAATGACATAAAACGCACTATTTTTTGGCCGAGTAGACATGCTTTCACGTTCTAAATTGGAGGAAGTAATAGGTGGTCCGACATCTTAAGGGTACATGGTTTGTATGAATAAACACAAACAATTGTATTGGTTATAATAACAAATAAAACAAACAAATGACTGTTTCTACAAATAATAAAAAAAAAATGGGATATAAACGAAGTACACAAGATGAATCATAATATCATAGATTCATATGTATACTTGTACGTGTAACAAAAATATCATAGATTCATATGTATACTTGTAGGTGTAACAATAATATCATAGATTCATATGTATACTTGTAGGTGTAACAAAAATTTGAAAATGTCCTTCAAAGCAAAATTGTACATAGGCACGCTTTTTAGAATATTGTCTTCCAAATCAATGATTATACAGTGCTGAATCTGAAATTGAATTGAAATTGAATATAATTTTATTGTTATGGAAATATGTATAATTATTAAAAAATGTGTTTGAAGGTAAATAAACAATAATTGATTTTGAGTGTTCCTAATGAAGGCAAAAAAAATAGCTGCGATGTCATGAAAGTAAAGATTAAAGATTGATTTTTCTTTTATTATATATTCAGCTTTTATATTCAAATTACAATAAACTTTGAACAACTTTCTGATGGTGTCCCTATGAGTAAATTAAAACTTTAGAATGGAGATTGTAACAGTTTCTTTGATAATCAAATTTTAGATGTTTAAAATCTTCGCTTTTAATGTGAAATATGAACACTGTATTTTTAATGTAATACTCTATACTGCAATGTCCATTAGTTCAATTTGATTTAATTTGAATTAGCAGAGTTAGAACGTATTCTGGCCAGATCCGATATTTGGGACTGTTAATGAGGTTTTTAATATCATTTAAAAAGGCATTATTTAGTCTCGATCTCATTGACTTTTGACGTTTCAATTCAAATACTAGTATGTCTCATTAATCAAGTAGTGGGTAGTTTACTTACCCTTCCTGAGCATCTGAGATCACCCCCAGTTTTTGATGGGGTTCTTGTTGCTAAATCTTTAGTTTTCTATGTTGTGTCATGTGTACTGTTATATGTCTGTTTGTCTTTTTATTTTTAGCCATGGCGTTGTCAGTTTATTTTCGATTTATGAGTTTGACAGTCCCTCTGGTATCTTACCCCCCCCCCCCCCTCTTTTACAGCTGTAGTTATTTTTGTGAGCTACATTTGAAGAGAGAATTGTTTTTGACTGAATTATCCTTTCATTTTTGTTTTGTATATTTAATATATATTTAAAATCGATTTCTATGAATAGGGGTAATACAAATCTAGTCTATTCACAAATTGTTTCTTATGTTTTAGGTTTTATTATAGTCGACCTAACATTTACCTAGCTATAACTAATAATTTAAATTATTTTTCTTTTTTTCTTTATAGATCCAGTATGCCCTGATCTTGATCCAAGTTGCCATTTATGGGCGACATACTGTGCGCATAATGACTATGTCAGAGATCATTGTTTCAATACTTGTAACAACTGTACATATGCAGTACATGGTAATACACATATGGGTTTTGGTCACGGATTTCATCACAGTGGCAAGTAGATAGTTAGAGGTTTGTCATTTCCATTAAAAAGGATTGTACGTGATGAATGTAATGCATTTTTAAAATTTTAAGAATCGATTTCAAAACAGCTTTGACCACCAAATTTCATGAATTGTAAATTTTATCTATCGTGATTATTATTAGCTTTAGATATCAATGCTCTAAAGTATAAAGACTCAAAATGTGGGGCAAAAAGTTAACAATATAAAAAATATTTTTTTGTATACATTAACATTTAGATATGATTTAAAACAGTAAAATAAGAATGAGATTGAAATAGTCAGTTGATCTATGAATTCGGTCATTTAATGATTCGTGCAATTCAAATTCAAAATTGGAGATAACTTCAACTTTCAGATTACATAATTTTCTCGTTTCATCCAAGTGGCTCCTTTATTTTTACCTACAAATCCGGTCGAAATAAACAAGAAATGTTATCTTTACTTGATTAACGTAGAACGTAGAAATTGCAAACCAATTTAATGAAATAAAAACACTTGACCAGATACTTGATGAAGAAAGGGGAAACAGTTCATTTTCAAGTGAACTTATTGAAATTCACTTATTTACCAAATATCGCCAAAACGATAAATGTTACTCAGTAATTGTTGACTAATACCATTTTCGTTAATTAATCGTTCTATCGTAGCTGTTTGCAATTCATTCAATATTTCTTTCAAATTTAAAAAAAAAAAGAATAAATGTCAAACGTACAATTCTTTGCATCACCCAATAATTTTTGCTTTAACATTCACACCTGTATTTATATGCTTTTGCAACATCTTTTGCACCTCGTGTCATTTTGCACTTCTTGTTTAAATTCTAACTTGCCTAACCAAATTTTCAACACTCCTTGCATTGCTCAATACTTTTCCGTTTTAACATTCATTCCTGTATTTGTAATGCTTTTTATACAAATTCTTTTATACATTGTGTCCTTTTGCACTTATCGTTTCTAACATGCCTATCCGACTTTTCAACATTCTGTCTTGTGTATTAATTTTTGAATTAATTATCTAACTTTCCCTTTGCACTGTTTTATCACTTGACTCTTATGTAGTTCACACATGTATTTTTTAATAGTTAATTAATATAACAGAATAACATCATTTTACAATGCAGAAATAGAAATGTTAACAAGTTACTGTCAAAAATATCCCACTAACAATTGCTCAAAAAGCAAATCGCAAGAGAAATCAACATCTTAATGTGAATGTATGGAACTTATTCAAGGGGAAAGGCATGTATTTCTTGCATAGCATTGTGGATTTACTCTCGAGGCAAATTGCTTGAGAAGCATGGAAACCAAAGAAAATAAATATAATAATAAAAAAAAAACCATCTAAACTCATTTGCCGTCATAGTGACCCGAAAGATTCGCAACATCGGTTTAAGTACTAGTATTTATAAACTTAAAGTATTATATGAAAAACATATATTTCAAATCATACCATTACCGAATTACTAGTTGCCTGCAGAATGGTCCCATCCAGTCAACAAGCAGATGAACAGACCTAGTGGAAATGATATGAATGTTTGATGCAATTTAAATTTAAATGTACACGACACATTTTTTGGGGTAAATGACCTTCAGTGGGAAATAAAGGCAACAGTAGTATACCGCTGTTCAAAACTCATAAATGCATGGACAAAAACAAAATTGGGGTAACAAACTAAAACTGACGGAAAACTGGTGTCCATAAATGCTTCATGATATCAAGTTTAACGCGGGGAAAAAATTTAAATTAAACAAAAGAAGGGAACAATAACTTATCAATTAATCAGAATAGAACATTTGTGTATATGTATGAAAAAAAACCTTCTTAATACTTCACTTAATTATGTTTGAATAACT
Source organism: Mytilus edulis (assembly GCF_963676685.1). Lineage (NCBI taxonomy): Eukaryota > Metazoa > Mollusca > Bivalvia > Mytilida > Mytilidae > Mytilus > Mytilus edulis. Next base: position 35,199,757 of record NC_092344.1, on the reverse strand, counting down.
ATAATTATTGTTTATTTCGGTCGTTAAAATTACAGCCTGTCTACTTTGTTAGCATTGTTATATAACATACAATATCTGATTCAGAGACAAAACTATATACAGAAAAAATTGTACCTATTTCATCCGGTAACAACGTCACTAAAACAAGATGTTTATTGTTTATATCCTATTATCAAAGTAATTTAGTACCCAAATATCAAAATGTATGCGAACAGATGTTATTGATGACTGATTTATATATTACTTAATCAAATAACAAACACTGATTTTGTTTTACTAATGAATGAACAAGGCAACATTTGATCAAAATTCAAAGAACAACAACAAACAGTACACAACAAAATTATTTGGCAATCAAAATAAAATCTTGATGATTATTGTACTAGTTACTGTATTTAGCGATCCAAAGCTGATGTACTGAAGGGCGGTCCAATCAGCAATGTTTCAAAATTATTCAAAGTTTGCATGAAACCAAGTAACCTATAGGTTGCATTTCTTTAGATATCGACAAGGCAATTTTCAATAGGAACTCCTTTAACGGATAAAACTGTACCACTTTTACTATGAGGTTTGAAAAATATATATATATATCCTTGAATGGAAAGATCATTAACACTATTTTGTCAAAGGTCGAAATATAGAGCTGTGCTGAATATTTCCAGCGTTTATATGCCCCGCGCTTCTAAGAGTTTATAGTAAAATGCTGTACTATCCCTACCTTGACTTTAGGTTTCCCATTGATTTCAATTTTACCGATATGCATATGTACTGGTAACATTCCAAAGGTATGTCTCTACGAGATTATATCTTGGAACAAGGACGTAAACAAAATTAATTATCTATGAACATTATATACTGAGTGCCAATGAAAACGCAACACTTTTGTTTTTCCAAAAAATCTTATAATTTTTATTTTATTTATATAAGAACTTTGTATAGTTGGTTGAAAATGAATTTTAAGACAATTTTCGACAACTTTACGGTTGAGTGATTTTTGGAACAAATGCGAAGTAAGGGTTATTTTGAACGAACAAAAACCGAGTTCACCGCTTTTCAACATACGCACCATTTTCACGATTTTGTCATTTAAAGCTTGGCTAATGTCATGAATTTTCCCGCCCTTATTGTTAGAGACTGCAATAAACATCTGAGTAAATGCCAGTACTTTCCGACAACCAGCGACATGCAGTTTTGTGCATGATCCAACGAAGCCTTCCACAGTATACAATTACGAGAAGACTGAAGTTGTAGCCTCTACAATAACCCAAATCATCCACAAATTCAACCAAAATGGATCATTTAATGATAAGCCACATCCCGGAGTACAAAAAGCAAGAAACGCTCAGCAAGACCGATACATTTGGCCTTTCACATATCCGATATCGACTATGATGGCTGTCCAAAGGTCAAAGAGTTCAATGGTGGTCACGGTAGAACCTTTGGAGCAATTCAGTTGAAAGCACCATTTGCGCAGAAATTGTTTAAGAGCACCACAGTCTTTCCTTAGTGACATTTAAACGGCCGTCTGGCGTAAATATCGAATTCTGTAGACCAAAAACCATTCATTATGTACAAAAAAACGTCAATGGTGGTTACATAGACATTTGGCACCCGCCTTGGCTAAAAGTCATGCTTTTCGCCGGATTTTGGTCCGATCGACCAAATTTTGCATCAGATTTGACATGTTTTAGACGATGAAAACCACCTCCAATATCATAAAGTCAGCTTGAGTTTGCTTTGCGGGACAAGTGGAATAACATTCCTCGGGATCACATTAAACGTCCGGGATGATCAATTCCACGGCGCTGTCGAGATTTCGCTGCACCACGGGGTTGTAACATTTTTTGTTAGGACTGTTAGTTGATGATTCGACATTGGATGTTTCGTTTACCTATTGCGCCCGAAAGATGACAATAAAACATTTGTGTTTAATATCGATCTATTGTTAAAATAGTTAATTTTCAAGAACAATTGATTTTGAGAGATTATCATTTCTTATATAAATTTCATTTTTGAAAAACCAAGTGTTGCGTTTTCATTGGCACTCAGTATATATCTCCCCAAATGAGGCGTGATTTGAGAAACAGCTGTATTTACAAAGTGCAACTTAAACTTCTATTGTGTCTATGTTTTAAGATAGGTAGATGTGATATGAGTGCCAATGAGCCAACTCTCCATCCAAGTAACAATTTATAAAAAGTATTTTAAGATGTTTATATGACGATAGATGCATGAAAACTGACACATGTGAAAAACAAATAAGAAGAGCTGCAAACAAATTTCAATTTACAAGAATCGAGGAGGGTTGTTAATTGTACAACGTTTTGGTCAACTTGGTTTCAAAGGTTAAATTGGGCTATTAAAATGAACATAGTTTAACGAAACAACTCTACCATGTTCAAATAAGCATACTTATAGAATTAAAGGATGACTCAATTTGCCAAATCTGTGGGTATAAATGTATTTGTTTATTCAATAAACGAAAGCGATCTTAATTCAATTCAATTATAATATGTACAAGATCGTCTTTGATTTGCAATATTTATTTAATATGAGATTAAATCATCTCATCTGTCATATTACTCATGAATACATGTTTTATCTCAGCCGGAAACAAATATCAATGGATAAATATGTTCTTTTTTTTTCAGTAACACCGCCAGCAAATGGATTAATGGCATTACCATTACAGTCCACAACTTCTACCACTGCAGCTCCTTGTATAGATAAAGACCAGTACTGTTCAGGATGGAAAAATTTGTGTTATACTGATGAATATGTCAAATTTAACTGTAAAAAATCTTGCACATTTTGTAAATAATTCACTAATCCTTCAACCTCATCTCTCTTTGGTGTATTTACTTTAAACCTGCACTGCATCGTTTCATATTCATGTAATTGTTTACTCTTCGGTGAAAATGGTCCTCTTGTTGTGTTGTCATTGTACTTGTACTTGTGACAAAATGTGTTTGTACATTTCAAATCATTATTTAACTGAATAAACAATAATAACAATGTATTAACTATAAAATACCATTCGATCATTTTATCCAGGAACCAGTAGTGCTTAGATTCGGATATGATGTAAATTGAGTTAATAAATATGATGAACTGCTGCCCCTAAGTGCAAAGGAGCATGTGCGTTAATTACATCCGATTTTATGGTGTGGATCGTGTCTTGCAATCTAGATCTATTTTTCTGTGTAGTGTTTTGTGGATTGTTCTTTGCCCTTAATGTTTCTTTCTGTCATGGTGATAACTGTTTTTCTGTGTATTTTTTAATCTTTTAATTTTAATTAGGTCTTTCCACCTTTCCGTGGAAAGACCTATTGGATTTCTTCTGATTATTAGGTCTTTCCACCTTTCCGTGGAAAGACCTATAGGTTTTGTTCTGATTATTAGGTCTTTCCACTTTTCCGTGGAAAGACCTATTGATTTTGTTCTGATTATTAGGTCTTTCAACCTTTCAGTTGAAAGACCTATAGGGTTTGTTCTGATTATTAGGTCTTTCCACCTTTCCGTGGAAAGACCTATTGAATTTGTTCTGATTATTAGGTCTTTCCACCTTTCCGTGGAAAGACCTATTGAATTTGTTCTGATTATTATAATTTTTTTTTAATTTTTTTTTCTTCCGCCTAATTTTTTTCTTGCGTAGTATTGATGTTTCAAAAGATCTCGCTTAGATATTTGGAATATGATATCGTAAAGTGTATGCGCTTTTAAAACTGACAACTGCGTAACCAAATACTTTGCGTTGTAAGAGTTATCTCCCCAAACACTGTTTTTCTTGTGGCCACTACTCCTTCGCAACCGTAAAAGATTACGACAAATTTATTTTACCAAATTGCTCGTTACATCTTCAGGATTAGGCAATTCATCCTGAAGATGTAACGAGCAATTTGGTAAAATAATTTTGTCGTAATCTTTTACGGTTGCGAAGGAGTAGTGGCCACAAGAAAAACAGTGATTGGGGAGATAACTCTTACAATGTAAAGTATTTTGTTACGCGGTTGTAAATTATTAAAGCGTATAAACTATACGATATCATATTCCAAACATCTAAGCGACAAGTTATTAAACAACAATACTACGGAAGAAAAACAATTAGGCGGAAGAAAAAAAAAATAATAATAATAATCAGAACAAAACCTATAGGTCTTTCCACGGAAAGGTGGAAAGACCTAATAATCAGAACAAATTCAATAGGTCTTTCCACAGAAAGGTGGAAAGACCTAATAATAATTAAAAACCAATTGTTCAGAGAACAATTGAAGGTCTTTCCACTAGTAAAGATCTATTTTGATATGGAAATATGAAAAATCAGTTTAAATACCGTATGACATATCGACAAATAATTTTTCATAAATTGTTATTTGCGACATGTCCTTACTTGTATATTTTGGTTGAAAGGGTGCGCAAATAATAAATGGGAGTTTTTGCCCATCTTATATTTAGGTTTACCCGTAAAGTGATATTACTCTTTAACCAAACATATTAAAGACCTAGGGTCTTTTGATTTAAGATCCTTGGTTTGTGACCTTGAAATTGAGGTCAAGGTCATAGGTTAATAGGACGTTCCAGATTTTGACCTTTGCTTTAAAGTCGTATTAATATATCATAAAGCCATATGAACTAACATTTTAAACTGATTTTTTATATTTCAATATCATAATAGATCTTTACTAGTGGAAAGACCTTCAATTGTTCTCTGAACAATTGGTTTTTAATTTTTTTTTTTTTTCTTCCGCCTAAATTTTGTTCTTGCGTAGTATTGATGTTTCAAAAGATGTCGCTTAGATATTTGGAATATGATGTCATATAGTTTATTCGCTTTAGAAATTTACAACTGCGTAACAAAATACTTTACGTTGTAAGAGTTATCTCCCCAAACACTGTTTTTCTTGTGGCCACAACTCCTTCGCAACCGTAAAGATTACGACAAATTTATTTTACCAAATTGCTCGTTACTTCTTCAGGATTAGGATATTCATTTGGACTGAAGTTATCCGGAGACTCCATATGAGAGTTATTTCCCCTTATGCATTTGATATAAGTGATATGCGTTTCTAACTGGTAAACCATCAGTGATATAGGCCTAAGGTCTTTGGATTTAAGTTCCTTGGTCCAAAAAAATGAAAATAAGGTCAAGGTCAAAGGTCAAGGTCATATTCTAAATTTTGATTTTGGCTTATTTTCACTTATTTTCAACAACCTTGAAAGATATTGACAAAATATTTTTACTAAATTGATAGTTGCGACATGTTGTAACTTATAAATTTTGGTTGGAAGTGTGCGTAAACAATAAATGAGAGTTTTCGCCCATCTTATATTTAAAATCATGCCTAAAGTGATATAACATATTTACCATACATATTACAGACCTAGGGTCTTTTGATTTGAGGTCCTTGGTTGGTGACCTTGAAATTGAGGTCAAGGTCAAAAGTTATTAGGACGTTCTAGATTTTGACCTTTGCTTTAAATTCATATTTATACATTATAAAGTCATAGGAACTGACATTTTAGATTTATTTTTAATATTTTGATAATAAAATAGATCTCTACTTGTGGAAAGACCTTCAATTGTTCTTTGAACAATTGGTTTTTAATTAGGTCTTTCAACCTTTCTGTTGAAAGACCTATTGTATTTGTTCTGATTATTAGGTCTTTCAACCTTTCTGTTGAAAGACCTATTGTATTCGTTCTGATTATTAGGTCTTTCAACCTTTCAGGTGAAAGACCTATAGGGTTTGTTCTGATTATTATTATTAGGTCTTTCAACCTTTCAGTTGAAAGACCTATTGTTTTTGTTCTGATTATTATTTTTTTTTTTCTTCCGCCAAATTTTTTTTCCTTCACTGTTTTTTTGTTTCGCAAGATGTCGCTTAGATATATGGTATATGATATGGAACAGTTGATACGCTTCTGAAACTGACACCGCGTAACAAAAAACTTTACTTTGTAAGAGTTATCTCCCCGAACACTGTTTTTCTTGTTATCTCTAAGGCTTCGCAACCGTATAAGAAACCGACAAATTTATTTTTCCAAATTGCTCGTTATATCCTCAGGATGTTCTGTTTTATTTTGACCGAAGCTATCCGGAGACTCCATATGAGCGTTATCCCCCCTTTTGTATATGATATAAGTGATATGCATTTCTAACTGGTAAACCATAAGTGATAGAGACCTAGGGTCTTTTGATTTAAGATCCTTGGTCCAAAAAAATGAAAATTAGGTCAAGGTCAAAGGTCAAGGTCAAATTCTAAATTTTGATTTTGGCTTATTTTCACTTATTTTCATTAACTTTATAAGATATCGACAAATTATTTTTACTAAATTGTTAGTTGCGACATGTCGTAACTTATAAATTTTGGTTGCAAGGGTGCGTAGACAATAAACGGGATTTTTCGCCCCTCTTATATTAAGAATTATGCGTAAAGTGATTTTACTCATGAACCATACATATTAAGGAACTAGTGTCTTTTTATTTGAGATGTTTAGTCTATGACCTTGAAATTGAGGTCAAGGTCATAGGTTTATTGGACGTTCTAAATTTTGACCTTTGCTTAAAATTCATATTTATACATCATTAAGCCATAGGAACTGACATTTTCAACTGAATTTTAATATTTTCATATCTAAATAGATCCTTATTTGTTGAAAGACCTTCAATTGTTCTTTGAACAATTGGTTTTTAATTATTATTATTTTTTTTTTTTTTCTTCCGCCAACTTTTTTTTCCTTCGCTGTTTTTTTGTTTCACAAGATATCGCTTAGATATAAGGTAAATGATATCGAACAGTTAATACGCTTCTGAAACTGACACCGCATAACAAAAATCTTTACCTTGTAAGAGTTATCTCCCCGAACACTGTTTTTCTTGTGGCCACTACTCCTTCGCAACCGTATAAGAAACCGACAAATTTATTTTTCCAAATTGCTCGTTATATCTTTAGGATGTTCTGTTTCATTTCAACCGAAGCTATCCGGAGACTCCATATGAGAGTTATCCCCCCTTTTATATATGATATCAGTGATATGCATTTCTAACTTGTCAACTATAAGTGATAGAGACCTAGGGTCTTTTGATTTAAGATCCTTGGTCCAAAAAAATGAAAATTAAGTCAAGGTCAAAGGTCAAGGTCAAATTCTAAATTTTGATTTTGGCTTATTTTCACTTATTCTCATTAACTTTATAAGATTTCGACAAATTCTTTTTACTAAATTGTTAGTTGCGACATGTCGTAATTTAAAATTTTTGATTGGAAGGGTGCGGAGACAATAAACGGGAGTTTTTGCCCCTCTTATATGTAGAATTATGCATAAAGTGATATTACTCATGAACCATACATACTACTGACCTAGGGTCTTTTGATTTGGGATCCTTGGTTTATGACCTTGAAATTAGGGTCAAGGTCATAGGTTAATTGGACGTTCTAGATTTTGACCTTTGCTCGAAATTCATATTTTCATATCATAAAGCCATAGCAACTGACATTTTCAACTGAATCTTAATATTTTCATATCAAAATAGATCCTTATTGGTTGAAAGACCTTCAATTGTTCTTTGAACAATTGGTTTTTAATTATTATTATTATTAGGTCTTTCAACCTTTCTGTTGAAAGACCTATTGTATTTGTTCTGATTATTATTATTAGGTCTTTCAACCTTTCAGGTGAAAGACCTATAGGGTTTGTTCTGATTATTATTATTATTATTTTTTTTTTTTTTTTTCTTCCGCCAACTTTTTTTTCCTTCGCTGTTTTTTTGTTTCACAAGATATCGCTTAGATATAAGGTAAATGATATCGAACAGTTAATACGCTTCTGAAACTGACACCGCGTAACAAAAAACTTTACCTTGTAAGAGTTATCTCCCCGAACACTGTTTTTCTTGTGGCCACTACTCCTTCGCAACCGTATAAGAAACCGACAAATTTGTTTTTCCAAATTGCTCGTTATATCCTTAGGATGTTCTGTTTAATTTCAACCAAAGCTATCCGGAGACTCCATATGAGAGTTATCCCCCCTTTTATATATGATATCAGTGATATGCATTTCTAACTGGTAAACTATAAGTGATAGAGACCTAGGGTCTTTTGATTTAAGAACCTTGGTCCAAAAAAAATGAAAATTAGGTCAAGGTCAAAGGTCAAGGTCAAATTCTAAATTTTGATTTTGGCTTATTTTCACTTATTCTCATTAACTTTATAAGATTTCGACAAATTCTTTTTACTAAATTGTTAGTTGCGACATGTCGTAACTTAAAATTTTTGATTGGAAGGGTGCGTAGACAATAAACGGGAGTTTTCGCCCCTCTTATATTTAGAATTATGCGTAAAGTGATATTACTCATGAACCATACATACTACTGACCTAGGGTCTTTTGATTTGGGATCCTTGGTTTATGACCTTGAAATTGGAGTCAAGGTCATAGGTTAATTGGACGTTCTAGATTTTGACCTTTGCTTAAAATTCATATTTATACATCATTAAGCCATAGGAACTGACATTTTCAACTGAATTTTAATATTTTCATATCTAAATAGATCCTTATTGGTTGAAAGACCTTCAATTGTTCTTTGAACAATTGGTTTTTAATTAGGTCTTTCAACCTTTCTGTTGAAAGACCTATTGAATTCGTTCTGATTATTAGGTCTTTCAACCTTTCAGTTGAAAGACCTATAGGGTTTGTTCTGATTATTATTATTATTATTATTTTTTTTTTTTTTCTTCCGCCAACTTTTTTTTCCTTCGCTGTTTTTTTCTTTCACAAGATATCGCTTAGATATAAGGTAAATGATATCGAACAGTTAATACGCTTCTGAAACTGACACCGCGTAACAAAAAACCTTACCTTGTAAGAGTTATCTCCCCGAACACTGTTTTTCTTGTGGCCACTACTCCTTCGCAACCGTATAAGAAACCGACAAATTTATTTTTCCAAATTGCTCGTTATATCCTTAGGATGTTCTGTTTCATTTCAACCGAAGCTATCCGGAGACTCCATATGAGAGTTATCCCCCCTTTTATATATGATATCAGTGATATGCATTTCTAACTGGTAAACTATAAGTGATAGAGACCTAGGGTCTTTTGATTTAAGATCCTTGGTCCAAAAAAATGAAAATTAGGTCAAGGTCAAAGGTCAAGGTCAAATTCTAAATTTTGATTTTGGCTTATTTTCACCTTTTTTCATTAACCTTATAAGATATCGACAATTTTTTTTTACTAAATTGTTAGTTGCGACATGTCGTAACTTATAAATTTTGGATGCAAGGGTGCGTAAACAATAAAAGGGAGTTTTCGCCCCTCTTATATTAAGAATTGTGCGTAAAGTGATTTTACTCATGAACCATACATATTAAGGAACTAGTGTCTTTTTATTTGAGATGTTTAGTCTATGACCTTGAAATTGAGGTCAAGGTCATAGGTTAATTGGACGTTCTAGATTTTGACCTTTGCTTAAAATTCATATTTATACATCATTAAGCCATAGGAACTGACATATCTTAATAGATCCTTATTGGTTGAAAGACCTTCAATTGTTCTTTGAACAATTGGTTTTTAATTAGGTCTTTCAACCTTTCAGTTGAAAGACCTATAGGGTTTGTTCTGATTATTATTATTATTATTTTTTTTTTTTTTCTTCCGCCAACTTTTTTTTCCTTCGCTGTTTTTTTGTTTCACAAGATATCGCTTAGATATAAGGTAAATGATATCGAACAGTTAATACGCTTCTGAAACTGACACCGCGTAACAAAAAACTGTACCTTGTAAGAGTTATCTCCCCGAACACTGTTTTTCTGGTGGCCACTACTCCTTCGCAACCGTATAAGAAACCGACAAATTTATTTTTCCAAATTGCTCGTTATATCCTTAGGATGTTCTGTTTCATTTCAACCGAAGCTATCCGGAGACTCCATATGAGAGTTATCCCCCCTTTTATATATGATATCAGTGATATGCATTTCTAACTGGTAAACTATAAGTGATAGAGACCTAGGGTCTTTTGATGTAAGATCCTTGGTCCAAAAAAATGAAAATTAGGTCAAGGTCAAAGGTCAAGGTCAAATTCTTAATTTTGATTTTGGCTTATTTTCACCTTTTTTCATTAATTTTATAAGATATCAACAATTTTTTTTTACTAAATTGTTAGTTGCGACATGTCGTAACTTATAAATTTTGGTTGCGAGGGTGCGTAAACAATCAAAGGGAGTTTTCGCCCCTCTTATATTAAGAATTATGCGTAAAGTGATTTTACTCATGAACCATACATATTAAGGAACTAGTGTCTTTTTATTTGAGATGTTTAGTCTATGACCTTGAAATTGAGGTCAAGGTCATAGGTTAATTGGACGTTCTAGATTTTGACCTTTGCTTAAAATTCATATTTATACATCATTAAGCCATAGGAACTGACATTTTCAACTGAATTTTAATATTTTCATATCTAAATAGATCCTTATTGGTTGAAAGACCTTCAATTGTTCTTTGAACAATTGGTTTTTAATTATTATTATTATTTTTTTTTTTTTTCTTCCGCCAACTTTTTTTTCCTTCGCTGTTTTTTTCTTTCACAAGATATCGCTTAGATATAAGGTAAATGATATCGAACAGTTAATACGCTTCTGAAACTGACACCGCGTAACAAAAAACTTTACCTTGTAAGAGTTATCTCCCCGAACACTGTTTTTCTTGTGTCCTCTAAGGCTTCGCAACCGTATAAGAAACCGACAAATTTATTTTTCAAAATTGCTCGTTATATCCTCAGGATGTTCTGTTTCATTTTGACCGAAGCTATCCGGAGACTCCATATGAGAGTTATCCCCCCTTTTATAGATGATATAAGTGATTTGCATTTCTAACTGGTAAACCATAAGTGATAGAGACCTAGGGTCTTTTGATTTAAGATCCTTGGTCCAAAAAAATGAAAATTAGGTCAAAGTCAAAGGTCAAGGTCAAATTCTTAATTTTGATTTTGGCTTATTTTCAACTTTTTTCATTAACCTTATAAGATACCTACAATTTTTATTTACTAAATTGTTAGTTGCGACATGTCGTAACTTATAAATTTTGGTTGCGAGGGTGCGTAAACAATAAAAGGGAGTTTTCGCCCCTCTTATATTAAGAATTATGCATAAAGTGATTTTACTCATGAACCATACATATTAAGGAACTAGTGTCTTTTTATTTGAGATGTTTAGTCTATGACCTTGAAATTGAGGTCAAGGTCATAGGTTAATTGGACGTTCTAGATTTTGACCTTTGCTTGAAATTCATATTTATACATCATTAAGCCATAGGAACTGACATTTTCAACTGAATCTTAATATTTTCATATCAAAATAGATCCTTATTGGTTGAAAGACCTTCAATTGTTCTTTGAACAATTGGTTTTTAATTATTATTATTATTATTATTTTTTTTTTTTTTTTTCTTCCGCCAACTTTTTTTTCCTTCGCTGTTTTTTTGTTTCACAAGATGTCGCTTAGATATTTGGTATATGATATCGAACAGTTAATGCGCTTCTGAAACTGACACCGCGTAACAAAAACCTTTACCTTGAAAGAGTTATCTCCCCAAACACTGTTTTTCTTGTGGCCACTACTACTTCGCAACCGTATAAGAAACCGACAAATTTATTTTTCCAAATTGCTCGTTATATCCTTAGGATGCTCTGTTTCATTTCAACGGAAGCTATCCGGAGACTCCATATGAGAGTTATCCCCCCTTTTATATATGATATCAGTGATATGCATTTCTAACTGGTAAACTATAAGTGATAAAGACCTAGGGTCTTTTGATTTAAGATCCTTGGTCCAAAAAAATGAAAATTAGGTCAAGGTCAAAGGTCAAGGTCAAATTCTTAATTTTGATTTTGGCTTTTTTTCAACTTTTTTCATTAACCTTATAAGATACCTACAATTTTTTTTTTACTAAATTGTTAGTTGCGACATGTCGTAATGTATAAATTTTGGTTGCGAGGGTGCGTAAACAATAAAAGGGAGTTTTCGCCCCTCTTATATTAAGAATTATGCGTAAAGTGATTTTACTCATGAACCATACATATTAAGGAACTAGTGTCTTTTTATTTGAGATGTTTAGTCTATGACCTTGAAATTGAGGTCAAGGTCATAGGTTAATTGGACGTTCTAGATTTTGACCTTTGCTTAAAATTCATATTTATACATCATTAAGCCATAGGAACTGACATTTTCAACTGAATTTTAATATTTTCATATCTAAATAGATCCTTATTGGTTGAAAGACCTTCAATTGTTCTCTGAACAATTGGTTTTTAATTATTATTATTTTTTTTTTTTTTCTTCCGCCAACTTTTTTTTCCTTCGCTGTTTTTTTGTTTCACAAGATATCGCTTAGATATAAGGTAAATGATATCGAACAGTTAATACGCTTCTGAAATTGACACCGCGTAACAAAAAACTTTACCTTGTAAGAGTTATCTCCCCAAACACTGTTTTTCTTGTGGCCACTACTCCTTCGCAACCGTATAAGAAACCGACAAATTTATTTTTCCAAATTGCTCGTTATATCCTTAGGATGTTCTGTTTCATTTCAACCGAAGCTATCCGGAGACTCCATATGAGAGTTATCCCCCCTTTTATATATGATATCAGTGATATGCATTTCTAACTGGTAAACTATAAGTGATAGAGACCTAGGGTCTTTTGATTTAAGATCCTTGGTCCAAAAAAATGAAAATTAGGTCAAGGTCAAAGGTCAAGGTCAAATTCTAAATTTTGATTTTGGCTTATTTCCACTTATTCTCATTAACTTTATAAGATTTCGACAAATTCTTTTTCCTAAATTGTTAGTTGCGACATGTCGTAACTTAAAATTTTTGATTGGAAGGGTGTGTAGACAATAAACGGGAGTTTTTGCCCCTCTTATATGTAGAATTATGCATAAAGTGATATTACTCATGAACCATACATACTACTGACCTAGGGTCTTTTGATTTGGGATCCTTGGTTTATGACCTTGAAATTAGGGTCAAGGTCATAGGTTAATTGGACGTTCTAGATTTTGACCTTTGCTCGAAATTCATATTTTCATATCATAAAGCCATAGCAACTGACATTTTCAACTGAATCTTAATATTTTCATATCAAAATAGATCCTTATTGGTTGAAAGACCTTCAATTGTTCTTTGAACAATTGGTTTTTAATTATTAGGTCTTTCAACCTTTCAGGTGAAAGACCTATAGGGTTTGTTCTGATTATTAATATTATTATTTTTTTTTTTTTTTTTCTTCCGCCAACTTTTTTTTACTTCGTTGTTTTTTTGTTTCACAAGATATCGCTTAGATATAAGGTAAATGATATCGAACAGTTAATATGCTTCTGAAACTGACACCGCGTAACAAAAAACTTGACCTTGTAAGAGTTATCTCCCCGAACACTGTTTTTCTTGTGGCCACTACTCCTTCGCAACCGTATAAGAAACCGACAAATTTTTTTTTCCAAATTGCTCGTTATATCCTTAGGATGTTCTGTTTCATTTCAACCGAAGCTATCCGGAGACTCCATATGAAAGTTATCCCCCCTTTTATATATGATATCAGTGATATGCATTTCTAACTGGTAAACTATAAGTGATAGAGACCTAGGGTCTTTTGATTTAAGATCCTTGGTCCAAAAAAATGAAAATTAGGTCAAGGTCAAAGGTCAAGGTCAAATTCAAAATTTTGATTTTGGCATATTTTCACTTATTCTCATTAACTTTATAAGATTTCGACAAATTCTTTTTACTAAATTGTTAGTTGCGACATGTCGTAACTTAAAATTTTTGATTGGAAGGATGCGTAGACAATAAACGGGAGTTTTAGCCCCTCTTATATTTAGAATTATGCGTAAAGTGATATTACTCATGAACCATACATACTACTGACCTAGGGTCTTTTGATTTGGGATCCTTGGTTTATGACCTTGAAATTGGGGTCAAGGTCATAGGTTAATTGGACGTTCTAGATTTTGACCTTTGCTCGAAATTCATATTTTCATATCATAAAGCCATAGCAACTGACATTTTCAACTGAATCTTAATATTTTCATATCAAAATAGATCCTTATTGGTTGAAAGACCTTCAATTGTTCTTTGAACAATTGGTTTTTAATTTTTTTTTTTTTTTTTCTTCCGCCAACTTTTTTTTCCTTCGCTGTTTTTTTGTTTCACAAGATGTCGCTTAGATATTTGGTATATGATATCGAACAGTTAATGCGCTTCTGAAACTGACACCGCGTAACAAAAACCTTTACCTTGTAAGAGTTATCTCCCCAAACACTGTTTTTCTTGTGGCCACTACTACTTCGCAACCGTATAAGAAACCGACAAATTTATTTTTCCAAATTGCTCGTTATATCCTTAGGATGTTCTGTTTCATTTCAACGGAAGCTATCCGGAGACTCCATATGAGAGTCATCCCCCCTTTTATATATGATATCAGTGATATGCATTTCTAACTGGTAAACTATAAGTGATAGAGACCTAGGGTCTTTTGATTTAACATCCTTGGTCCAAAAAAATGAAAATTAGGTCAAGGTCAAAGGTCAAGGTCAAATTCTTAATTTTGATTTTGGCTTATTTTCACCTTTTTTCATTAACCTTATAAGATATCGACAATTTCTTTTTACTAAATTGTTAGTTGCGACATGTCGTAACTTACAAATTTTGGTTGCGAGGGTGCGTAAACAATAAAAGGGAGTTTTCGCCCCTCTTATATTAAGAATTATGCGTAAAGTGATTTTACTCATGAACCATACATATTAAGGAACTAGTGTCTTTTTATTTGAGATGTTTAGTCTATGACCTTGAAATTGAGGTCAAGGTCATAGGTAAATTGGACGTTCTAGATTTTGACCTTTGCTTAAAATTCATATTTATACATCATTAAGCCATAGGAACTGACATTTTCAACTGAATTTTAATATTTTCATATCTAAATAGATCCTTATTGGTTGAAAGACCTTCAATTGTTCTTTGAACAATTGGTTTTTAATTATTATTTTTATTTTTTTTCTTCCGCCAACTTTTTTTTCCTTCGCTGTTTTTTTGTTTCACAAGATGTCGCTTAGATATATGGTATATGATATCGAACAGTTAATGCGCTTCTGAAACTGACACCGCGTAACAAAAAACTTTACCTTGTAAGAGTTATCTCCCCGAACACTGTTTTTCTTGTGGCCACTAAGGCTTCGCAACCGTAAAAGAAAGCGACAAATTTATTTTTCCAAATTGCTCGTTATATCCTCAGGATGATCTGTTTTATTTTGACCGAAGCTATCCGGAGACTCCATATGAGAGTTATTCCCCCTTTTAAATATGATATAAGTGATTTGCATTTCTAACTGGTAAACCATAAGTGATAGAGACCTATGGTCTTTTGATTTAAGATCCTTGGTCCAAAAAAATTAAAATTAGGTCAAGGTCAAAGGTCAAGGTCAAATTTTAAATTTTGATTTTGGCTGATTTTCACTTACTTCATTAACTTTATAAGATTTTGACAAATTATTTTTACTAAATTGTTAGTTGCGACTTGTCGTAACTTATAAATTTTGATTGGAAGGGTGCGTAGACAATAAATGGGAGTTTTTGCCCCTCTTATATTTAGAATTAAGCGTGAAGTGATATTACTCATGAACCATAAATAATACTGACCTAGGGTCTTTTGATTTGGGATCCTTAGTTTATGACCTTGAAATTGAGGTCAAGGTCATAAGTAAATTGGACGTTCTAGATTTTGACCTTTGCTCGAAATTCATATTTTTATATCATAAAGACATAGCAACTGAAATTTTCAACTGAATCTTAATATTTTCATATCAAAATAAATCCTTATTGGTTGAAAGACCTTCAATTGTTCTTTGAACAATTGGTTTTTAATTATTATTATTAGGTCTTTCAACCTTTCAGTTGAAAGACCTATTGTTTTTGTTCTGATTATTAGGTCTTTCAACCTTTCAGTTGAAAGACCTATAGGTTTTGTTCTGATTATTAGGTCTTTCCACTTTTCCGTGGAAAGACCTATTGGATTTCTTCTGATTATTATTATTAGGTCTTTCAACCTTTCAGTTGAAAGACCTATAGGTTTTGTTCTGATTATTATTATTATTATTATTAGGTCTTTCAACCTTTCAGTTGAAAGACCTATAGGTTTTGTTCTGATTATTATTATTATTAGGTCTTTCAACCTTTCAGGTGAAAGACCTATAGGGTTTGTTCTGATTATTATTATTATTATTTTTTTTTTTTTTTTTCTTCCGCCAACTTTTTTTTCCTTCACTGTTTTTTTGTTTCACAAGATATCGCTTAGATATAAGGTAAATGATATCCAACAGTTAATACGCTTCTGAAACTGACACCGCGTAACAAAAAACTTGACCTTGTAAGAGTTATCTCCCCGAACACTGTTTTTCTTGTGGCCACTACTCCTTCGCGACCGTATAAGAAACCGACAAATTTATTTATCCAAATTGCTCGTTATATCCTTAGGATGTTCTGTTTCATTTCAACCGAAGCTATCCGGAGACTCCATATGAGAGTTATCCCCCCTTTTATATATGATATCAGTGATATGCATTTCTAACTGGTAAACTATAAGTGATAGAGACCTAGGGTCTTTTGATTTAAGATCCTTGGTCCAAAAAAATGAAAATTAGGTCAAGGTCAAAGGTCAAGGTCAAATTCTAAATTTTGATTTTGGCTTATTTTCACTTATTCTCATTAACTTTAGAAGATTTCGACAAATTCTTTTTACTAAATTGTTAGTTGCGACATGTCGTAACTTAAAATTTTTGATTGGAAGGGTGCGTAGACAATAAACGGGAGTTTTTGCCCCTCTTATATTTAGAATTATGCGTAAAGTGATATTACTCATGAACCATACATACTACTGACCTAGGGTCTTTTGATTTGGGATCCTTGGTTTATGACCTTGAAATTGGGGTCAAGGTCATAGGTTAATTGGACGTTTTAGATTTTGACCTTTGCTCCAAATTCATATTTTCATATCATAAAGCCAAAGCAACTGACATTTTCAACTGAATCTTAATATTTTCATATCAAAATAGATCCTTATTGGTTGAAAGACCTTCAATTGTTCTTTGAACAATTGGTTTTTAATTATTATTATTTTTTTTTTTCTTCCGCCAACTTTTTTTACCTTCGCTGTTTTTTTGTTTCGCAAGATGTCGTTTAGATATTTGAAATATGATATCGAACAGTTTATACGCTTTTGAAACCAACTCTGCTTAACCGAATACTTTCCCATATAAGAGTTATCTCCCCGAACACTGTTTTTATTGTTATCTCTAAGGCTTCGCAACCGTATAAGAAACCGACAAATTTATTTTTCCAAATTGCTCGTTATATCCTCAGGATGTTCTGTTTCATTTGGACCGAAGCTATCCGGAGACTCCATATGAGAGTTATCCCCCCTTTTATATATGATATAAGTGATTTGCATTTCTAACTGGTAAACCATAAGTGATAGAGACCTAGGGTCTTTTGATTTAAGATCCTTGGTCCAAAAAAATGAAAATTAGGTCAAGGTCAAAGGTCAAGGTCAAATTTTAAATTTTGATTTTGGCTTATTTTCACTTACTTTCATTAACTTTATAAGATTTCGACAAATTATTTTTACTAAATTGTTAGTTGCGACATGTCGTAACTCATAAATTTTGATTGGAAGGGTGCGTAGACAATAAATGGGAGTTTTTGCCTCTCTTATATTTAGAATTATGCGTAAAGTGATATTACTCATGAACCATACATATTAAGGAACTAGTGTCTTTTGATTCGAGATGTTAAGTCTATGACCTTGAAATTGAGGTCAAGGTCAAAGGTTAATTGGACGTTCTAGATTTTGACCTTTGCTTTAAATTCCTATTTATACATCATAAAGCCATAGGAACTGACATTTTTAACTGAATTTTAATATTTTCATGTCAAAATAGATCTTTATTAGTTGAAAGACCTTCAATTGTTCTTTGAACAATTGGTTTTTAATTATTATTTTTTTTTTTCTTCCGCCAACTTTTTTAACCTTCGCTGTTTTTTGGTTTCGCAAGATGTCTCTTAGATATTTGGAATATGATATCGAACAGTTTATACGCTTTTGAAACCAACTCTGCTTAACAGAATACTTTCCCATATAAGAGTTATCTCCCCGAACACTGTTTTTCTTGTTATCTCTAAGGCTTCGCAACCGTATAAGAAACCGACAAATTTATTTTTCCAAATTGCTCGTTATATCCTCAGGATGTTATGTTTTTTTTTTATCGAGGCGATCCGGAGACTCCATATGAGAGTTATTCCCCCTTTTGTATATGATATAAGTGATATGCATTTCTAACTGGTAAACCATAAGTGATAGAGACCTAGGGTCTTTTGATTTAAGATCCTTGGTCCAAAAAAATGAAAATTAGGTCAAGGTCAAAGGTCAAGGTCAAATTCTAAATTTTGATTTTGGCTTATTTTCACTTATTTTCATTAACCTTATAAGATATCTACAAATTATTTTTACTAAATTGTTAGTTGCGACATGTCGAATCTTATAAATTTTGGTTGCAAGGGTGCGTAGACAATAAATGGGAGTTTTCGCCCCTCTTATATTTAGAATTATGCGTAAAGTGATTTTACTCATGAACCATACATAATACAGACCAAGGGTCTTTTGATTTGGGATCCTTGGTTGATGACCTTGAAATTGAGGTCAAGGTCATAGGTTAATTGGACGTTCTAGATTTTGACCTTTGCTTGAAATTCATATTTATACATCATTAAGCCATAGGAACTGACATTTTCAACTGAATTTTAATATTATTATATGTAAATAGATCCTTATTGGTTGAAAGACCTTCAATTGTTCTCTGAACAATTGGTTTTTAATTTTTTTTTTTTTTCTTCCGCCTAATTTTTTTCCTTCGCTGTTTTTTTGTTTCGCAAGATGTCGCTTAGAATTTTGGAATATGATATCGAACAGTTTATACGCTTTTGAAACCAACTCGTTTTAACCGAATACTTTCCCAAATAAGAGTTATCTCCCCGAACACTGTTTTTCTTGTTATCTCTAAGGCTTCGCAACCGTATAAGAAACCGACAAATTTATTTTTCAAAATTGCTCGTTATATCCTCAGGATGTTCTGTTTTATTTTGACCGAAGCCGTATATAGATTCCATATGACAGTTATCCCCCCTTTTATGTTTGATATAAGAATTTGCATTTCTAACTGGTAAACCATAAGTGATAGAGACCTAGGGTCTTTTGATTTGAGGTCCTTGGTCCAAAAAAATGAAAATAAGGTCAAGGTCAAAGGTCAAGGTCATATTATAAAATTTGATTTTGGCTGATTTTCACTTATTTTCAAAAGCCGTATAACTTATCGACAAATTATTTTTACTAAATTGTTAGTTGCGACATGTGGTAACACGTAGATTTTAGTCGAAAAAGTACGTAGACCTTTGATGCCAGTTTTGCCCCCTTTTATATCCAATATTAGTTGTAAGGTAATACAACTCATTAACTATATATAGTAGAGGCCTAGAGTCTTTTGATTTGAGGTCCTTGGTTGATGACCTCGAAATTGAGCTCAAGGTCATAGGTAAATGTAACGTTCTAGATTTTGACCTTTGCTTTTACCTCATATGTATAGATGATCAAGACTTGGGACTTTTTAAATTAGGTTGCAAGCAATGTGATCTAGAAAAAGACAACCGGAAGTGACCTTTTGTAAACCAGAAGTAGCTATATTTATTATTATTTATTTTTTTTTTTTTCTTCCGCCTAATTTTTTTCCTTCGCTGTTTTTTTGTTTTGCAAAATGTCGCTTAGATATTTGGAATATGATATTGAACAGTACAATGTATATACGCTTTTGAAACCAACTCTGCTTAACCGAATACTTTCCCATATAAGAGTTATCTCTCCGAACACTGTTTTTCTTGTTATCTCTAAGGCTTCGCAACCGTATAAGAAACCGACAAATTTATTTTTCCAAATTGCTCGTTATATCCTCAGGATGTTCTGTTTTATTTTGACAGAAGCCGTATATAGATTCCATATGACAGTTATCCCCCCTTTTATGTTTGATATAAGAATATGCATTTCTAACTGAAAAACCATAAGTGATAGAGACCTACGGTTTTTTTATTTGAAATCCTTGGTCCAAAAAAATGAAAATAAGGTCAAGGTCAAAGGTCAAGGTCGTATTTTAGATTTTTATTGGTCTTTGATTTCCTCATAACTTTGGAATGGTTATAAATACAGAAAATTTAAATAGTGAAAAATGCTTGGTACTCCAAGGGGCAACTTTGTTACATTATGACTGTATTGGTTTTACCATTGTGTAAGGGACATAATCCCCATTGATGGTTTATATAAAGCTATTATTAGGCAAAACTCTTAAACAAAATGTCCTTGACCCATAGGGTCTTTTGCAATGACATTGTGAAGCAATGACCTTGACAAAGGTCACCAGGTCAAAGGTCAAGGTCATGTACTAAGAGGCAAATTATGTGATTTTGGCACTTTTAAAGAGTTTTATGTGTGTTTGAATACCAACCAACCAACCAACCAATCAATCAATCAATCAATCAATAAATCAGTGCATGCATGTTTCCGTCTCATGTGTTTTATATAGGGTCCAAGATCTTCTTTGTTTCTTCTTCGCTGTTTCAATTGACCCTATCCAACGTGTTTAATCAACCAACCAACCAACCAACCAACCGACCAACCAACCAACCAACAAACCAACCAATAAACCAACCAATCAATAAATCAATCAACCAACTAATCAATCATTGCATGCATGTTTCCGTCTCGTCTGTTTAATACGGGGTCCAAGGTTTCATTTGTTTTTGTCAAGAGACCCTATCCCAAGTGTTTAAGTTATAAACCAACCAATCAATCAATCAATATGTATGACAGTTTATTAATGACAGTATATTTAAAACAATATGGAAGGAAAAAACTCTCAATTATTCGGAAGAATTGAATTTTAATATTGTTCTTACATCTCTTGTGAAAAAAAAATCCACCTCCTTGTTATCAGTTATACTCTGAAACTACAAGTCCAATCGACCCCAACATTTACAGTCAGCAGGGCATACATGTACTAAAGGTTCATAAAACAACGTGGTGCCGATATCTTTCAAGACTTTTCCTAAAGAAAAGAAATGGCAATGCCATAAAAATCGATTGCTAGGTCCGTAAATCTCAGTGAAATCCTACAATAAAATGTCCGCTCCTAGATTGAAATACTTATATCTGTGTTACAAACAGGTGCTGAAAAATGTAAATTATCAGAAAATAATTCTTAAATGTGTTTTAAAGTTACACCGGATCAATTAAATCCAAATCATGCACTGCTGGTGAACTGTGATCAAAATGTCAATTTCCTACAAAGACAAAAGAAATTACATTAAATTAATGTGTGCATTCTGTCTCTATACATGTTGTCTGTTCAACGTCCCCACCCCACCCCACCCCAACTATATGTCCCTATTTCAATGCATTGATCGGCCAAAAAAAGGGGGGTTCCAACCTCCGGACCCCCCCCCCCCCCCCCCCTGGATCCGCCAATGCACTGTGTACACGAAAGGTGTTGTCTACACGAAAGGCTTTGTCTACACGAAAGGCTTTGTCTTCACGAAAGGTGTTATGCATTTCACTGCATCTACTGAGACACAATGTCGCTATTGTGTCTAAAATTACATAATGCATCTTATCTAGACAATTAAGGTTAAAATGACAGATTAAGCTATGTCACTTTTATGTGAATTTTAACTTGCTTTTCATATTCATGTTTCATGTTTTTATCTGTACAAATTGTTGATATTTGTTGAATTATGTAATTTACTAATAAACTATGTAAACTTGCTAGTGTTAAGTTTTGCAAAGCCATATATGAAGGATCAGAGACTCGGCTAGGATTCCGATATCTACTCTTCACACGGACTGGGGTAAAATATGTTAAAGTTGACACTGAAAATACGGTACCGAAAATACACATTGTAAAAACCCCGCCGGCTACATAATTAACATACCTGCTATTTTAAAAATTGTTATAGTAATGTTTTATGTTTTCATTAAGCAATAAAATATATTCGTATATCCTGGGACTATTATACTATATAATATTTCTTATTAGTATCTATAATACTAAAATTACGAGGTCCAATTTGTCAGCCGTCATCGGGTAAAAACGACAAATCAAAGAATTCAACTCTATATATAGCTTATATAGGACAATGGTGTAGATTAAAAATTACCCCACTCCAGACCCTTTTGTTTTCCACATAATTAATATTGCCAATAATTACCAAGTTCCGGGTCAAATCCGATACCGATACCAATAGTATATTCACCTGTTACCTATAAACTTATCTGTACGTTCCGCATTTGACAGGCGCACCACCAAACGGTGTGTTTATGATTTTGATATACACACGGGTAATAATCAAAGGGCTGACACTACTAAATTCAATCATTGTCAAATTGTTCCCTATTGTAGTTTTATTCAGCAATCAGCAATACTTTCTAAGATAACTAATATAGGACAATGTTGTTGATTAAAAAATACTCCATTCCTGGATAGCCAGGACCTTCTGCAAATAATTAATATTACCAATAATTGAAGTTAAAGTTCCGGGTCGACGGGTTCAAACAAATGTTTGAAAGCAGAGAAAACTGTGTATCTTATAATCGACATAACTTTATCAGATGACAATATCAATTACTAAAACAAGGCTTAAATATATATACTTTAATTCAGTCACGGACCCGCGATATCACGGGTGTGTACTTGTTTATATATATAGTCCATGGTATGAGCCACAAAAAATGCGGAATTCTCTCCGACTTTGGTTTACACGTTAAAAATTTGATTTGATTTCCTGTGCAGGCTTTGTGGCATAGAAGATTTCGAGCTGTTTTGAAAAAGATAATCTTATTATACGCGGTAAGCACATTTGAAAAAAGACTGAATGTATCGTCACTCATTGTTTAAGAGGTATTCATATCATCTTTTCCTATTGATATTTCAAATTTAACATCTTTTTAGGGTAAACTTATCATAACAAATGGAGAAATATGAATCCGGGTCCGTTCGTCCTGATTCACGTTCGTCCCAGAGACTGTTCGCCCTGATTTTAATTTTCTTCTTTAAGAAAATATTGTATTCTAGTTGTATAATTTTTATTATTTGAACAGAATAGTTACACAGTCTTAGCCAAACCGTTATAAAGTTAGCCTGACCGAAAAAGAAAGAACTTTTTTCAACTAAAAAATCTTGAAAGTTCTGTCTGTCCGAAAGAATTTCTTGTCTGACATTTTGTCAGTCAGACAAAGTTTGGGATACACTGGGTTAATGTTTGTTGAAACATTCGCCGAATATTTGTATTGCCACAAATAAGTGTTAGTATAATAATAAATTAACTACTTGTATTTTTCCTCTTCAACATACAATGACATATATATGTTGAAAAAATAATTTATACTGCACAAAATATTTGGGAAATTGAAATATAATAAGATGGTTACCCTGCCTCAGTCGTACAGGAATCAAAATTATGTACATACGGAACATAAATTATTTCTAAAGTATACTACCCTACAGAATGACAATTGTGAAAGTGCTGGTAACTTTAATTTAATAGAGCAGGGATACAGGTGCGCCTTTATCTGATAAATTATGCTTCCAGAAATGAAGTTTTACACACTAACTAACCTACATTGTATGATTGTTTAGATATCTAATATTAAAGTTTTATCATGGTTATTGTATTTTGTCTTCTTTTTATAAAATTTATAAACACATTTTGTTTTAGTTTATTTGCGTACCAACGTTTCCTTTACAATGCTTTACCTGTGATACAAAATTAGAACAAATTGTTCTAAAATAGATTTGTTTCTATGACCTGTACATGTTTGTATGTTCCAGACCATATGAGTATTTGAACTGTACATGTACCGTCTGGACAGTATGTATACTTTTTCAAAATACTCATATACGGTCCAGACGGTACACGTACTCATATGGTCTGGAACATGTACAAATTACAATGTACATTGTTACGCTTTGATTAAAGTAAGTTGTTCAACTACACATACATTGTAACGCAGTCTGTTATCATTTTTAACAATAAACATGATAAATGTGTATTGAACTGCCTTTGAAATGCAGTATTTACCACTTGCACAGTGATGTAATACTGTTTCTTGAACCTGGTTAGTTTTTTATATACATGTGTATGTGCGAGGCAGTAAATAGGTAACTGTAAGTAAGGGAGGGCTATACAGGTTATTTGCTGGAAAGGAGTGTTGAAATTGTGAAAATATAATAATTGCTTAATAAGTTAATAGAGGTGAATGCACTTTTTTGAAAATAATAATAATATAAAATGATTCACGTATGAAATTCCTCAACCATATACTGTATATATTTTTTTAAATGACCTGTAATGTCACATACCAACTCTGCACATGCTCATCAGTTTGAACTAAGCATATCAAGGTGGCGATTATTATACCCCCGCTTTAAAAAAGGGGGGGTATACTGTTTTACCTCTATCTGTCGTACCGTCCAATGAAACTTTCGTCACATTTTTCTCAGGAACTACACATCCACCCTTTCTGTAATTTGGTATCAACATTAATATGTCAGCCATACCGTGTGATGCGTTTTCAGATTCATCACTTGACAACTTCCTGTTTACCGAACACTTGTCTGATTTTACACATGATAGCCAAGTTGAAAATTTTCGTCACATTTTTCTCAGGAACTACAATACAAGGATTTCTGAAATTTGATTTCAGGATTTATATAAGTCAGCTATACCGTGTGATGCCTTTTCAGATTCATCACTGGACAACTTCCTGTTTACCGAACACTTGTATGATTTTACACATGATAGCCAAGTTGAAAATTTTCGTCACATTTTTCTCAGGAACTACAATACAAGGATTTCTGAAATTTGGTTTCAGGATTTATATAAGTCAGCTATACCGTGTGATGCGTTTTCAGATTCATCACTCGACAACTTCCTGTTTACCGAACACTTGTATGATTTTACACATGATAACCAAGTTAAAAATTTTCGTCACATTTTTCTCAGGAACTATAGCTACAATACAAGGATTTCTGAAATTTGGTTTCAGGATTTTTATAAGTCAGCTATACCGTGTGATGCGTTTTCAGATTCATCACTCGACAACTTCCTGTTTACCGAACACTTGCATATTTTTACACTATTAATATTATCCACTTGCGGCGGGGGTATCATCAGTGAGCAGTAGCTCGCAGTTTCACTTGTTTTCTATGCAATTAACTGAAATGCCACTTGAATGACTTGTAAGGCTAATAATTAGTTTGTGATAATGTATAGTTTATGGTTAACCACAAGTGGCAGGTCAATGATATTTAGTATGCTGTATAAGCATTGGCATATCTCATTTCCATGGAGATTATTTGCCCCCTCATTCTCAGTCAATGTCTATTGACTTTGAAAATTTGCTTAGTTTACATGTACATGTATTAGTTTGTGATAAGGTCAGTTTTTGGGGAACGACCAGAGGCGGATTAAGGGGCCCCCCCCCCCCTTTTTGGAAAAAAATGGTTGCTTATATAGGGAATCACTGAAGCATGACTGGAGCGGGCCCCCTCTTAGGTCAGTCAGTGGGCCCCCACTTATGAAAATTTCTGGATCCGCCATTGACGACTAGTGGCAGCTATACATGTAGGTCAATGATATTTGGTATGCAGTTGTATTACATGTACCATTGGCATATATATCTCATTTCAATGGAGATTATATGGCTCTGCCTCCTTAGTCATGGTCTATTGACTTTGAAAATTTTGCTAAAGTTTACATGTATTATTAGTTTGTGATTAGGTCAGTTCAAGGAAAACCATTAGTGGTAGGCCAATGTTTATTAATATTCAGTTGTACAATGAATAAGCATAAGCACATCTTATTTCCATGGAGACTATAAAGCCCAACCCCCTCATCATGGTTCATTGACCATGGTTGACTATGAAACTTTTACATATACAAGTACATGTATTAGCTTTCTAAAAAAGCTATGTACTGCTTTGGTTTACACTAATTTAAGGTTATATGTGTGCATGTGGTTGTTAAATTAGTATTGGAAATGTAGTATTTTTAGATATTGATTGATATAAAATGGATGTACTTTAAGAGTGTGCGTTAAACACCCATGCCTTTAAAAAATTTAAATTTCTTGTTGAAAATTAAAACAATTATAGATTTAGACACAGTTCTTGAGGTGTGCCGTTCTGGAGGTGTGCCTATATATTGTCAGAAGTTATAAAATACAGACAATACATTTTTGTAAACATTGTATAGGAACATTATTTAGCAAAGCAAAACATGCAAATTGCAGAGTAACAAAGCAATTAAACACATATTAATAATTGATATTTCAATATTGAATTTATCTGTGAAAGGTATGCATAATAAAAGGAACATGAATTAAAGACAGTTGATCAGAACTGAAATACACATAGTTAATCATTGTTAATTTTCTGGCATTTGATGTCTTATCCTGGACGAGAAAAGTCTGTAATTCTTTATCTCATTTAAGCCAATAGCTGTTGCTGTATCAATCTCAGCCTCATTATTATTCAACCAATCAGAATCTATACATGATAAGTAATTTATTCAAGATGGCGTGTATTTCGACTGAAACTAATAGCTCCGCACCGTGATGTGAAGCAAAAAAAGAAGATGTGGTATGATTGCCAATGAGACAACTCTCCACAAGAGACCAAATGACACAGAAATTAACAACTATAGGTCACAGTTCAGCCTTCAACAATGCCCATCCTGCATAGTCAGCTATAAAAGGCCCCGTCCCAAAATGACAATGTAAAACAATTCAACCTAGAAAACTAACGACCTTATTTATGTACAAAAAATTAATGAAAAACAAATATGTAATACATAAACAAACGACAACCACTGAATTACAGGCTTCTGACTTCGGAAAGGCACACACATACAGAATGTGGCAGGGTTAACATATTACCAGGATCCCAACCCTCCCCCGAACCTGGGACAGTCGTGTAACAGTACAACATAAGAACGAACTATAAAAATCAGTTGTAAAAGGCTTAACCCATCAGATAGATAAAATACAAAAAAGACAAGTGGACGTGGCTGGGTACTTATACATCCCACAACAAAGAGACACTGATGAAAGGAAATGGGGAATGTGTCAAAGAGACAACTACACGACCATAGACCAGACAACAGCCGAAGGCCACCAATGGGTCTTTAATGTAGGGAGAAACTCCCGCACTCAGTCGTCATTCAGCTGAGATAAAATAGATAAAATTAATGTTATTCAACATCATGCAAACTATGTACAAGACATATTTTCTAAACTGTTGAATTGCCATAGTTGTAATAACTATGGTGCTATCATACATGTATCTATACTTATTTTATTAATTTCCTATCAGACTTGTATCAAAATTGTCGGTACTTATATTCTATTTTTTATCATTTAATTTTGTTGAATTTTAAAGGTATCATATACATTTTTCGGTAAGCCCCTTTTACTATAACAACATACTAGTTAAACACTTTTAACCATTTCATGAAATTCATAAGGCATGTTAGATGACATCACAAAGTATATCAGTTTTAAGACCTTCTAAAAATAACCGTACTATGTCCTATCAAAAATATAGTCGTGTCACTAACCCAGAACAAATTAAAGTTAGTTAAAATATACAAAATTAATAATATCACAAAATATTGATTAAGATTAAGCACTTTGTTCCATTACTTTTACTGGTAGGGGACTAGTGTCACTACATATTACCAGGCAATACTCTCAGAATGCTCTCAATCATGTCAATTCATGCAAGTCTTGTGAAAAATAAAGTCAATTTATTGTAATGATAACTTTATACACATGTACTAGGTATTTTTTTTCTCAAGCAATGATAAAGTTATGTACAACAGTAGACATTGTTCATGTTGTTATATAAATACATCTCATGAATACATGTAGTATTAAATTAAAGTTACATTTACCAATAACATTTTTATTTACAGGCCTACTTCAGTTCTTACTAGTTGGAGTAACAGAGGTTTTTGATTTAATTAAGCTGACCAAAAAAGCTGGTTTCTTTGATTTTGGAACTTATAGTAAACATTGTGGTAAGCTAATATAATATATTCAGAAAGTACAGCACTTAAGGTAGATCTTCTGTGGCGTTACCTTGAATTGTAAAGTAACAGAACACAATTGTCTAGATCTTTAATGAAATACACAAATTTTGAAAAAAAAATGTAACTGATTTGTGTGAAAATTATGTAATTGTTTTTAGCTCACTGTTCCGAAGGAACTGTGAGCTGTAGCCATCACTTGGCGTCCGTCGTTCTCGTCCGTCTGGTGTAAACTATTTCAAACATCTTCTCTGAAACTACTGAACCAATTCAAACCAAACTTAAGCTGAATGATCCTTAGGGTATCTAAAATAAAGTTTATGTTTTATTTTCTGTTTGGTCAAAAAACATGGCCGCCATGGCTAAAAATAGAGCATATGGGTAAAATGCAGTTTTTGGCTTATATCTGAAAAACCAAAGCAGTTAGAGCAAATCTGTCAAGGGGTAAAAGTATTCTTAAGGTAAATTTCAATCAGCCCTGAAGTTTTCAGATGGATCTAATAACCCATTGTTGGGTTTCTGCCACTAAATTGGTAATTTTAAGGAAATTTTGCAGTTTTTGGTTATTATCTTGAATAGTATTCATGATAAAGATAAACTGTAAACAGCAAATTTGTTCTGCAAAGTAAGATCTACAAATAAGTTTATATGACCAAAATTGTCAATTGACCCCTAAACAGTTATTGCCCTTTAAGGACAATTTTACAAAATTTGTTTATCATGTTTTCGAACTTTAAAAAATCTTCTTTTCTGAAACCATTGAAATAATTGCAACCAAACTTAAGCTGAATGATCCTTAGGATGTCTAGTATAAAGTTTGTGTTTTATTTTCTGTTTCGTCAAAAACATGGCTGCCATGGCTAAAAATAGAACATAGGGGTAAAATGCAGTTATTTGCTTATATTTCAAAAACCAAAACAGTTAGAGCAAATCTGACAGGGGGTAAAAGTATTCATAAGGTAAAGTTCTATCAGCCCTGAAGTTTTCAGATGGATCTAATAACCCATTGTTGGGTAGCTGCCACTAAATTGGTAATTTTAAGGAAATATTGCAGTTTATGGTTATTATCTTGAATAGTATTAATGATAAAGATAAGCTGTAAACAGCAAATATGATCAGCAAAGTAAGATCTACTAATAAATATGACCAAAATTGTCAATTGACCCCTTAAAGAGTTATTGCCCTTCAAGAACAGTTTTACACAATTTTATTTAATAACAAACTACAATGAAATGTGACACTCTAAAACGAAAGATAAATGCCAAAAATCAAGGTGAGTGATTCAGGCTCTTGAGAGCCTCTTCTTCATCTTATAATTAAAAAAAAAACCAAAAAAAACCCAGAATATATATGTTTAATTCAGATTCATTCTACTCTGCCATATAACCCAAAGGGCAGCTACTCAGAAATACTTTTTTAAAGGCGAATTTACAATACAACTGTAAAATTCATGTTCACTGATTTGAATACAATAGGAACTGTTAATACATGTCAATTTTTTTTCTCAAGCTATATTTTGAAAATTATGAAAATATAGAAAAGACAAACATGAAACAGTCAAGTACATGTACTGATAACATTTCTTTTAACAGGTATTTCTTCAGTTCTGACTTGTTGAAGTGAGGGTATAGATTACATTTGAAGCTGACTGTAAAAGCTTGTTAATTTTATTAAGAAGTGGTAAATAGTTGTGGTAAGTTAATACAGCTTTTTCTGTTATTAAATCACATATATATAACGAAGAAAAAAAAATCTTGTAAAAGATTAAAAAGGAGGCATTAAGGCCACCTTTTTGCCCAAGACGTTTAGTTTATGAGAACTGTTCGGAAATGCATTTATTGTAGTGGGGAAAAAGTTAAGAATATTAATGGTAGCTTTTCAAATTGCACTAATATTTGGGCCGAATAAGGGCCTTATTTGCCTCTACTCCTTTGTCATTGTAGAATAACCCATCCAATAATTCAAGTATAGAAAAATATCAAATGAATAACAGAATTATATATTGCATAAGTTGATTATCAGAGTTGTTTGGTTTGAAGTATTTGAATATTATAAGATCGCAAACACTTTTTATGCCCTTCCTGTGATAGTAAAGGGTCATAATTTTTTCTGGTCTGTACGTCCCTCCATTTGTTCATCTGTCCATTCGTTCGTTCCTCCGTATGTCCTGCTTCAGGTTTAAGTTTTTGGTCAAGGTAGTTTATGATGAGGTTGAAGTCTAATCAACTTTAAATTTAAACTTAGTACACATTTTCCCTATGATATGATCTTTCTAATGTTAATGCCAAATTAGAGTTTATATCCCAACTTTGAAAATAAAAG
This sequence comes from Mytilus edulis, assembly GCF_963676685.1. Taxonomy (NCBI): domain Eukaryota; kingdom Metazoa; phylum Mollusca; class Bivalvia; order Mytilida; family Mytilidae; genus Mytilus; species Mytilus edulis. Next base: position 35,169,216 of record NC_092344.1, on the reverse strand, counting down.
TGTGAGTGTACTGTACTATGGACACATTCTTGTTAGATAATAGAATATATATATTCCAGGACTTTTCTTGTCTTTTAATCCTCTTTACACAATGTTACATGTTGCTTTTAGATTTCATAACAGGGTTTTATATAATTTTATTCTTATTTTGTAGAAAATGCCACGTAGAGGAAGAAAGAAAAGTGATTTAAGTAAAAAGAAAGAGCAGAGAGATCGAATGAGAGAGAGAAGAATAAAGCAGGCCAATAACAAAAACCTCATCTCCGTGGATAATCAGAGCGCCACCTCTTTAAACTGCCCTACTAATCAGAGCGTCAACTCTCTAAACTGTCCTACAAACAATGATCAGAGCATCAACTCTTTAAACTGTCCTATGCAGCTAGAGCAGAGCGTCAACTCTATAAACTGTCCTATACAACTAGATCAGAGCGTCACCTCTATAAACTGTCCTTTACTGCTAGATCAGAGCGTCACCTCTATAAACTGTCCTATACAGCTAGATCAGAGCGTTACCTCTATAAACTGTCCTATACTGCTAGATCAGAGCATCAACTCTATAAACTGTCCTAAACCACTAGATCAGAGCGTCAACTCTATAAACTGTCCTATACAGCAAGATCAGAGCGTCAACTCTATAAACTGTCCTATACAGCTAGATCAGAGCGTCAACTCTATAAACTGTCCTATACTGCTAGATCAGAGCGTCAACTCTATAAACTGTCCTATAAAACAAGATGAGAGCATCAACTCTATAAACTGTCTTATGAAACAAGATCAGAGCGTCAACTCTATAAACTGTACTATAAAACTAGATCAGAGTGTCAACTCTATAAACTGTCCTATTAAACAAGATCAGAGCTTCAACTCTCTAAACTGTTCTACCAACAATGACCAGAGTGTCAACTCTCTAAACTGTCCTACCAACAATGATCAGAGTGTCGACTCACTAAATTGTCCATATAATAATGAATCAATCAATAGTACTGAAACAATAGTATCTAAAGAATCTACCAAATTAAATCTATCAATCAAATCTGAATCACAACAATCAGTCAAATCTGAATTAAAACAATCAATCAAATCAATCCAATTAAATAAGTCAATGAAATCAAATGTGGGTTCTGAATCATTTATTTCAAACCTAGATATTAAATCAACTAAAACAAAGATGCATAATGAATCGATGAAAACAAATCTGGATTATGATTTAGTTAATACAAGTATGGATTATGAATGGATTAAAACAAATATGGATTATGTATCAATGAAAACAAACATGGATAATGAATCAATGAAAACAGATCTGGATGTTGAATCGATGAAGTCAATGATATCAAAACAAAGTTCTAAAATCAAACACAATCTTTCAAATTTGAATGATGCAATCCAATTGGATACAAATTTTAATAAGGAACACATGAATAGTCATGAATTCTTGGATAAGACTGAAAGCATGGCTATTGAAACTGAAAATATTCAGCTTGATTGTAATGATTTTTCAGAATGTAAACAAGAGAATGATAAGCTAAAGTTGTATAGTCATAGAAATAGAAGAAACATATCTGAAGATAGTATAGAGGTTAGATCAGTTTTTGATAATTGGGTAGTTCAAGGTAGTTTTCACCAAGGAGATACCAGATTTGGAATTGATAGTGGGAAGCAATGTGTTGCAAACTGTTTATCAGCTCTTGCCCATAGTAAAATTAAAGATCTAAATGATTGGGATCCTATGTATTTAGACAATGTTTTGATTGATGGAAATGAAATATATAGAAATATTCATGGTAATAATACTCATTTACTTGTATCAGACCTACCAGGTATGATAGACATGTCAGGAAAGTTATTGGAAATATCAAGAAAAGAATCAATTACAGCTGTTGTAGATACTTCTGGAACTACAGATTTTAGTTCATTTGGAAATTCTTTACCTTTAGACCAAGCTTTACAAGAGTCCCTTATAGACTATGATGCTTGCTTTATATGTGCATATGACACTACTTTTTTAGCCTTGAAACATAATCAAGAATTACTTTTGTTTGATTCTCATGCACGGAATGAGCTTGGCTTAAAGGACAGTGATGGTAAAAGTTTACTTTTAAAGTTAAACAGTCTGGATCATCTATACCAGTATTGTTGCAACATGATTGCTGGTGCAAGTCAAGATCAATGGTTTGAGGTAACAGGAGTCAGTATTTCTATTTTTGGACAACAACCTATAATCAAAACTAACTCTGAACTTTCAGAAAGTCATACACAAATAAACACTAGTGAACTTAAACTATCTGAAATTCTACAAACTGGAAACAAAGATAGTCATGAGCTTCCTAAAACTCAAAAAAATATAACTCTGAACGACAACATATCACCAGAAATAATCGAATTGAACATTCATAAAAGTATTGGCATTGATAAAATTAATGAAGTACACATTAATGAGGTTATTATGGATGATGAATCTGATATTGAAATATTGTCTTCAGCTGAAATCTTTTATGATTTTATACCCCTGCATACACTTTTAAAGAGGAAGCTTTGTAAAATCATAAATATACCAAGCAAGTATATATCCAAACAGAATTCTTCAAATTCTTATAACATAGGACCACCAATTGCTTGCAAGACTATCACAGGTGATGGAAATTGTTTATTTCGAGCCATTTCATATTCACTATCCAGTAGACAAGAATATTTTGGAAAAGTAAGAAGGGCAATAGTTGATCATTTGATGAGAAATGCAGAAATATTCAGGTCTTTTTTACAGCCAAGATTTAAAACTGTAGAAGAGCATATACAAACACTGAAAATGGTAGAAAATAATACATGGGGAACTGAACTGGAAATACTAGCTTGTGCCGACCTTCTTAAAACAGACATTTATACTTTTTTTAACAATTCATGGATTAAATATTCTTCATCTCAAATATGTAGCAACAATAATGTTAATGATCAAGCAATTTATCTTCAACATAATGGAGATATAAATCATTATGAAGTAGTCACAGCTGTTACACAAGAGTCCATTTCACTAAATGGATCACAATCTAGACAAGAACATTGGAAAAAGTATCCGAATTCTAAATCTGAGGTGCCAACAAAGAAAATGAAAACTGATGAAAACCAGATGACCGATTCAGATAACAAAATAAAAGTCGGCAAAACTGAATCAAAAGTCTTTTCAAAAAATGAGAAAGAAAGGATCAAGTACATGACAGATGGTGAATTTAGAGCTAGAAAGATTGATACAGGAAAAAGAAAATATTGGGAAAATGAAGAAATACGTTCAAAAAAAATCTATTCAGGCATTAAGAAATATGAAGAGAATGAAATATACAGAGATAATATGATACATGCAGGTATTCAGAAATATCAAGAAGACGAAAATTATAGAGACACCTTAATAGACTATGGAATTCATAAGTATCAAGAAGATGAGGATTACAGAAAAGCCCTAATACAATCAGGAATTGAGAAATATAAAGATGACAAGGAGTACAGGGAAAAGCTGAAGCAAGCTAGTATACACAAGTATGAAGCAGATGTAAATCATAAGGAACATGTGAAACAAGCTAGTATACACAAGTATGAAGCAGATGTAAATCATAAGGAACAGGTGAAGCAAGCTAGTATACAGAAGTATGCAAATGATGATGCACACAGAATTAAAATTAAACAACAAACATCAGTACGTCGTGAAAGTCTTCAGGAAGAAAACAAGCAAATATCTGAGGTAATAAGAAAATTTAAAGATGAAGTTAAAAAAGGTCCAGAATGTGTTTGTGCTTGTTGTTTGAGAAACAGGTTCAGATCTGCAAGAAAGATTCTTATGATAATTCTATATTTGATTCAGTTACAACAAATAAATATGAACACAAATGCACAGATGATTGTAAGACAAATTGTGCTTTTGAAGGAACATGTAGAACAAGTCTATGGATCTGTTATACTTGCCATCGTAAAATGTTGAAAGGTAAAATACCTGCTGACTCCTTTTCGAATAATCTATTACTAGAAGAGGTTCCAGTAGAGTTAAAACGGCTCAATTCAATAGAGCAGCAACTCATAGCACAGAACATTCCATTCATGAAAATTATGGCTTTACCAAAAGGAGGACAAAAAGGAGTTCATGGACCTGTCGTTTGTGTGCCATCTGATTTGAAAAAAGTGACATCTATATTACCCCGATCTGAAGATGAAAGTCTATTACTAAAAGTAAAGTTAAAGAGAAAGCTTAACTACAAAGGATATGACAAATATCAATTTGTAAGACCAAACCATTTAGAGCAAGCACTTTTGTATTTAAAGAATCAAAACATATGGTATAAAGATGTGACTATCAACAATGAATGGATTAATCCAATTCCTGAATTAGACGATAATCGAGTAGTAAATGAGGAATCTGATGATAATGAGCTGGTAGTGGAAAACGAAATACAGGCAGAAGAAATGAGAAAGTCTTCTACAACAGACAATGAAAGAGAAATAGAAAGTGAACCAGTTAGCTACATTGATGATAGTTTACGTGGTGTTCAGTTAGACACTTGTTTACAACCTGCTGATATCGGACAAGAGGCTTTAGATTTATGCTTTGACCAAGTATTTAATATAGCTCCAGCAGAAAATAATAGTCCTCTAAGTGTTCTTCAAGAACCAGGAATTGAAGCTAAAACCTTTCCTGTACACTTTCCTTCAGGCAAAAATACTTTTGAAGAAAACCGTGATGAAAAACTGACTATTGGAAGGTACTTTAATCTTAGATTGATGAGTGTCGAAAATAGATTTGCCAGAGATACTTCCTATATATTTTTCAGTCAATATTTAACAGAGCTCACTAGCGTGATTTCAAATGTACAGATATCTCTTAGAAAGCAATGTCCTATTTCAAAAGAAGGAAAGAAAGTAACTAGAGAAATGCTATGCAACAAGGAAACCTTAAAAGAATTATTTAAAAAAGATGAAGCTATAAAATATTTAAAACCTATTCGAGGAACTCCTCCCTATTGGCAAAGTTCACAAAAAGATATATTTGCAATGATAAGACAGTTAGGAGTCCCAACATTCTTCTGTTCTTTTTCTTCTGCAGACTTTAGATGGTCAGAAATTGTAGACACAATTTTAAAACAACAGGGTGACATGCGAAATACTGAAAATATGACATGGGATGAAAAATGTAAAGTTCTCTGTAGCAATCCAGTTACAGCAGCAAGAATGTTTGATAATAGATTCCATAAATTTCTGAAGAATGTTATCATGTCAGAAGCTCAACCAATAGGGAAAATAATCGACTATTTTTACCGAGTTGAATTTCAACAAAGAGGTTCTCCCCACACACATTGTTTGTTTTGGGTAGAGAATGCTCCAAAATTTGGTGAAGTTGAAAATGATGAAATTATCACTTTTATTGACAAGTACATTTCATGTGAGATACCAGATGAAAAGGAAGACAAAGAGTTGCATGACATTGTTATGGCAGTACACCAACATAGCAAAAAGCATTCAAAATCTTGTAAGAAAAAAGGAACAGTATGTCGTTTTAATTTCCCCAGACCTCCCTCAAATAGAACATTTATCTCAGAACCAAGTGATCCAGATAAGGATTCAGAGGAAGAGGAAGAATTTGCAAAGGAAATGTTGTCAAAATTATGGAAAGTAATAAAAGAGAATGAAGATAAAAACTTAGATGTATCTGAAATTTTCAAGAAAGCAGGACTAACTCAAGAAAGCTTTGAAAAATGTTACTGTTTCATCACCAATCGAAATACAGTAGTTCTTAAACGTCAGCCAAATGAAATATACACCAATCAGTATAACCCACATCTTTTGAGGGCTTGGGATGCAAACATGGACATCCAATATATTTTGGATGCATTTTCCTGTGTTGCAGGGTTTCCCCTGGGTCAATTATTTTTTTCGCCACCTCTTTCGCCAAAACAATATATTTTTCGCCACTTTATTATTTTTTTCGCCAAGTAACATAACTATATTTTTCGTTAAAAATTTACCTTTTTTCACCCCCCCCCCCCTTTCCCTTATATAAGGTGATTTTGCTCCATTGTGTCTATGATTATTCTGTCAAACTTATTTTAGAGTCTACATTTAATGAATAAACACTAAACATTTACTTTAAAACAACAGATTTTGTTTTTAACATAAAAGGGAAAAATATTCATTGTATTTTAAACAACTCTCTAAATGAGGGGGCCACTATACTTTTGATAATAAAGAAGATATAAGTCCTGGAATACAACAAAATTAATGGACATGTTTTGATTATATAATACCAGTATAGTTCGTAGGGAAAGTTTCTTTAAAAGAAAAATATTGATGTGCCCTTTTGTACTAAGTAGTGGTTTTTACAACAAAACAAAAGCTTTTATCACATGATATTTTGATCCTTCATTTCATGTGAAGTCATAACATTGGAGGGCTTCTCTCATTCGAGGGGTTGTTCCCAACCTTTTGGATAGATTTCTTCAAAACGACAGTTTTCTTTTCTTGACCATCGTAAATGAAAAAGTTGAGACTAAAACTATGCTTGAAACACACGTGTCACTCAAACGACTTTAAAGTAGTCTCCCTAATCAATTACCTATATTAAAGTCAAAGGATAATTAAAGTTTTGAATCAGAAATTTTTCTTGCTTTTGAAAATTTTTCGTCACAACAGCTTTCTTTTCTAAACTATCTTTAAAAGGAGAGGAGACGTCAAAAGTTTGCTTCAAACACGTGCGTCGCAAAGTCGTAAATAAATTCTGTATGTGACATTTAGCGGAAGCCATTTAACCATATCATTTTATCAAACAATTCAATCAACACCTTTATTAATTAGTCCTTTGTTGTCGATAGCTATAAAATGCAATCAGCTGATTATTGATATTCTGTCCAAATCTTAATGAGGTCAAGGTGAATTCCGAGTATTGTCTGATCGGGTAAAGTCCGAGAAACTCGAAAAAAGTAAATAAACAAAATGGAGGAAAATAAATCGTTCTATATATTTCTTTCGCCAAATTCTTTCGCAAATGACGAATTTTTATCGCCACAATTATTATTTTTTCGCAAATTGCGAAAATGGCGACCGCCAGCGGAAACCCTGCTGTGTTGTATATATTATAAGCTACATAAGTAAAGCTGAGCGAGAGCTAGGATTACTACTGCTGCAGACCAAAAATGAAGCTGAAGAAGGAAATTTAAATGCTCAACAGACTTTGAAAAAAATTGGAACTTCATACTTACACCATAGGGAGATAAGTGCACAGGAAGCTGTTTTCAGAGTAACAGGATTGAGATTAAGAGAATGTTCAAGAAAAGTAGAATTTATACCCGTTGGTGAAAATCCATGTCGAATGAGCAAACCTCTGAAAGATCTGGAGAAACAACAAAGTTGTAAGTCTGCAAAAAGAAAAAGGAGTGATAGTGACAGTGAAAATGAAGATGAAGATGAGAATAGCACTTGGATGAACAATGTTGTTGATAGATATAAAGGTAGACCACACATTGACATCTTTATCAAAATATGTCTGGCAAGATTCTGTTCTGAATACAGTGTTATACTAGAATCACAATTACCTCAAAAAATTAATAAAGAAACAACCTTCAAACTTGATGGCTCACTTGGATACATTAGAAAGCGCACAAGAACTTCCCCTGCAGTTATAAAATATCCACGCTTCTCATCAGAAAATTCACCAGAAAAATACTATCAAAGCATATTGCAACTTTATTTACCATACAGATATGATGAACAGTTAAAACCACCACTATTTCAAACATATGAGAATTTCTTCACCTGTGGTACAGTAAAATTTGAAGGAGATAATGAGTTAAGTTCTGTAAGAGAAATTGTTGTCAAAAACATGTCAGATTTTGTAAAAGATGGTCATGATTTAGAGGAAGCAGAAAAGCAATTAAATGAAAAAGGTCCGAATGAAGATGCTTGGTGTGAGTTATGCCCAGAAGCAGAAGTAAATAGAAGAGAATGTATAGATGAAGGCAAAGTAACAAGTGTGATTGAGGAGGATTTATCAATACCAGATTTGAATAATGAAAAGAGCTCATCGTCTGTTGGAACTAATTTGCTGTCTGTTTCTCTCACAAAAAATGAAATTATTCCAAGGCTAAGAAGTCTGAATGTGAAACAAAGAAGAATTCTCTATAAAGTAAGAGATTGGTGCATTCAGAAATCAAATGGAAAACACCAGAGCCTTTACATTTATTTATCACTGGAGGAGCTGGAACGGGTAAAAGTCACTTGATCAAGTGTATACAATATGAAGCAACTCGAATATTAGCACAAACTTCAGAGAATCCAGATGATCTCACAGTTCTATTAACAGCTCCAACTGGAACAGCTGCTTTTAATATCCATGGATTGACAATTCATAGTGCTCTTGGAATTTTCAAAACACTGTCACCTGATCATGCAACTCTCAGTGAAGACAAAATTAATTCACTCAGAACAAAGTTAGAAAATTTGCAAATCTTGATTATTGATGAAATTTCTATGGTCAATAAGAAATTGTTGTTTTTCGTACATGAGCGACTTAGACAAGTGAAAAAAAGACCAGACAAATGTTTATTTGGAGGTGTTTCAGTAATTGCTGTTGGCGATTTTTATCAGTTACCACCTGTCAAAACAAAAAGGGTAGACAAATTGTATGTAGATGATCCCTCTAATCCCTCAAATCAACTATGGAATGGTTTGTTTGAAATTGCTGAGTTGGATGAAATAATGCGTCAACGTGAGGATGGTTTGTTTGCAGAACTACTAAATAGATTGCGTGTTAAGCAGAAAAATGAAAGTTTGACATTGTTTGATAAAAGAACGCTAACACACTGCTTTGGAGATGGCCCCGATGAAGCCTTGCACATATATTCCACAAATGCAGAGGTTGATAACTTTAACAAGGAGATGATAATGAAGCTATGTACAGAATCAAAACTAATTGAAGCACAAGACTTCCAAAAAGACAAAACGTCAGGAAAATTGACTTTGAAAAGAGTCCATTGCACAAAGTCAGATGTATGTCTTCCAATATCTATCCTTTTGGCCGAGGGAGCAAGAGTAATGCTTATCAAGAATGAGGACACCGCAGATGGTTTAGTAAATGGTGTAATGGGAACTGTTATATCTATCAAAGACTTCTTGCCTAACTCCCTCCCAAGTACCATATTCATTCACTTTGACAATGAAAGAGTAGGAAGAAATGCAAAGGTACAAAAAATCATAAGTGGAAAACGCTGTGTTGGATTGAAACCCTCAAGTGAAGACATTCCTTTTAGCAATTGTGTACGAAAACAGTTTCCATTAAAGTTAGCCTGGGCTTGCACAATTCACAAAGTTCAAGGATTAACAGTTGAAGAATGTGTTGTTGATCTGAACAAATGTTTCACATATGGTCAAGCATATGTTGCTCTTAGCAGAGTTACCTCAAAATCTGGTCTACACATTAAAAGCATAGACAAGAAAATCTTCTGTGATCCTGATATTGTAAAGGGTGTTTCAGAAATGACTAGATTTTTGCTTGAAATTGATGATGTAGCAGCGGAACCTACACAATCTTTTCAAATAATGTATCACAACATTCAAGGTTTACAGACTCATGCAGAAGATTTGAAACATAATCCAGACTTTAGAAGGGCTGATTATATTTGTCTAACTGAAACCTGGACTAATCAAGAACTCATTTGCTTTGAAATGATGGGATATGATGGTTTTCATTTGCCCAGATCTCTTGCTTTCGAAGATGATAATTCTTATTATTCTTCTTTAAAGGAAATGCAGCATGGTGGTGTATGTGTTTTTTACAAGCTTTCTACAGAAACTGAAATATGCAACTTGGTCTCAAACTTAGAATGTATAGTTTTCAAGATATCAAGTAAAAATATTTTAGTTGCTACTGTATACAGAACCCAGAAGTATAATCTAGGGAAATTTTTGGAGAATTTGGAGATATTAATATGTAAGTTAGTAGACTTATCAGAAAAAATTGTTGTAATTGGTGATTTTAATCAAGATATTTTGAAAGGTGGTTGTACAGTATTCAATTTCATGTCATCAAAAGGTTTCAGACAGCTTGTAGATAGTCCAACAACAGAAGGAGGGACTCTTATTGATCATGTGTATGTAAAAGGATGTCTTGATACACAGATTGCTATTATTCCAACATATTACAGCTATCATGAGGCACTGAAAATAGTAATTCCATATGACTGAAATAGGTAAGATAAATATGTAGAACCGACAGAGCCATAAATTATAAATATGAACAGTATTAAACAAATATCAGTTTTAAACTTGATTTAAAGTATTGTATAAATAAAAAAAAATATGCCTCCTAAAGTCCAACCCTTCGTCCCCGTCGTAGGAGGCGGATATCAGCACTAAAACATGAGTTAGTGCTGATAACAAACAGGGCTCTGGCAACACACCATACCCATTGTTATCCGACACAATGGGGGATCAGAAAAAATGTCGGAATACTCGGGTTTTTTCTGCAAGGATAGGTATATTTTGGGACCACTAAAATGTGTCGGTTAAAGCAGGATGTTGGAATACTCAGGTCTCGATTAGGCAGGTTAAACTGTATGACCATCGTAGTTGCTAAAGTGTTTCTTTCGTCATTCTGAATGAGTTTGAAATATTTGCCACTGTATGATAAACAAACAATAATTTAATCAATTAATCCAAATGAAAGATTAGAAAAGATAATTTCTTAAAGTAATACACATATTTAATGTTTATTTCACAATTCTATGTTATATTTTTTTCTCTGTCTAAATGTAATAATTGATCATCAAGATATATATTTTCCAGAATGAAAATCATCGTTCTCTAGAAGATGTCCTCAGTGAGAACAGTATAAAACTCAATTGTTTTAGCTCTTGTGCATTGTTTCATATATAAAATTACAACTGCCATGAGGTGAAATAGTTGATTATGACTTATCAGCAAAGAAGGAAATTGTTTCTATAAGACATAGTTTATATCCAAGGCTTTGAGACTGGTAAGTCATACTTTTCATACTTTTCATACTTTTCAGGTCAATATAACAATGTGATTATTTTGTATTTCCCAATTTATGCATTTCAGGATATTTTTGCTATTTATAGAAAAGATAACTTGAGCGATAAGGTGGAAAGACCTTCAATTGTTCTCTGAACAATTGGTTTTTAATTATTATTAGGTCTTTCAACCTTTCAGTTGAAAGACCTATTGTTTTTGTTCTGATTATTATTTTTTTTTTTCTTCCGCCAAATTTTTTTTCCTTCACTGTTTTTTTGTTTCGCAAGATGTCGCTTAGATATATGGTATATGATATGGAACAGTTGATACGCTTCTGAAACTGACACCGCGTAACAAAAAACTTTACTTTGTAAGAGTTATCTCCCCGAACACTGTTTTTCCTGTTATCTCTAAGGCTTCGCAACCGTATAAGAAACCGACAAATTTATTTTTCCAAATTGCTCGTTATATCCTCAGGATGTTCAGTTTTAATTTGACCGAAGCTATCCGGAGACTCCATATGAGCGTTATCCCCCCTTTTGTATATGATATAAGTGATATGCATTTCTAACTGGTAAACCATAAGTGATAGAGACCTAGGGTCTTTTGATTTAAGATCCTTGGTCCAAAAAAATGAAAATTAGGTCAAGGTCAAAGGTCAAGGTCAAATTCTAAATTTTGATTTTGGCTTATTTTTACTTATTTTCATTAACCTTATAAGATATGGACAAATTATTTTTACTAAATTGTAAGTTGCGACATGTCGTAACTTATAAATTTTGGTTGCAAGGGTGCGTAGACAAAAAATGGGAGTTTTCGCTCCTCTTATATTTAGAATTATGCGTAAAGTGATATTACTCATGAACCATACATATTAAGGAACTAGTGTCTTTTGATTCGAAATGTTTAGTCTATGACCTTGAAATTGAGGTCAAGGTCAAAGGTTAATTGGATGTTCTAGATTTTGACCTTTGCTTTAAATTCATATTTATACATCATAAAGCCATAGGAACTGACATTTTCAACTGAATTTTAATATTTTCGTATCAAAATAGATCTTTATTAGTTGAAAGACCTTCAATTGTTCTTTGAACAATTGGTTTTTAATTATTATTAGGTCTTTCCACTTTTCCGTGGAAAGACCTATTGGATTTCTTCTGATTATTATTATTATTATTATTATTATTTTTTTTTTTTTTCTTCCGCCTAATTTTTTTCCTTCGCTGTTTTTTTGTTTCGCAAGATGTCGCTTAGATTTTTGGAATATGATATCGAACAGTTTATACGCTTTTGAAACCAACTCGTTTTAACGGAATACTTTCCCAAATAAGAGTTATCTCCCCGAACACTGTTTTTCTTGTTATCTCTAAGGCTTCGCAACCATATAAGAAACCGACAAATTTATTTTTCCAAATTGCTCGTTATATCCTCAGGATGTTCTGTTTTATTTTGACCGAAGCCGTATATAGATTCCATATGAGAGTTATCCCCCCTTTTATGTTTGATATAAGAATATGCATTTCTAACTGGTAAACCATAAGTGATAGAGACCTAGGGTCTTTTGATTTGAGATCCTTGGTCCAAAAAAATGAAAATAAGGTCAAGGTCAAAGGTCAAGGTCATATTATAAATTTTGATTTTGGCTTATTTTCACTTATTTTCAAAAGCCGTATAACTTATCGACAAATTATTTTTACTAAATTGTTAGTTGCGACATGTCGTAACTTATAAATTTTGGTTGAAAGGGTGCGTAGACAATAAATGGGAGTTTTCGCCCCTCTTATGTTTAGAATTATGCGTAAAGTGATATTACTCATGAACCATACATATTAAGGAACTAGTGTCTTAAAGTTTGAGATCCTTAGTCTATGACCTTGAAATTGAGGTCAAGGTCATAGGTTAATTGGACGTTCTAGATTTTGACCTTTGCTCCAAATTCATATTTAGACATCATAAAGTCATAGGAACTGACATATCAACTGAATTTTTAATATTTTCACATCAAAATATGTTGAAAGTGGTGGAAAGACCATCAATGGTTCTCTGAACAATTGGTTTTTAATTATTATTATTTTTTTTTTTCTTCCGCCACATTTTTTTTCCTTCGCTGTTTTTTTGTTTCGCAAGATGTCGCTTAGATATATGGTATATGATATCGAACAGTTTATACGCTTTTGAAACCAACTCTGCTTAACTGCATACTTTCCCAAATAAGAGTTATCTCCCCGAACACTGTTTTTCTTGTTATCTCTAAGGCTTCGCAACCGTATAAGAAACCGACAAATTTATTTTTCCAAATTGCTCGTTATATCCTCAGGATGTTCAGTTTTATTTTGACCGAAGCTATCCGGAGACTCCATATGAGAGTTATCCCCCCTTTTGTATATGATATAAGTGATATGCATTTCTAACTGGTAAACCATAAGTGATAAAGACCTAGGGTCTTTTGATTTAAGATCCTTGGTCTAAAAAAATGAAAATTAGGTCAAGGTCAAAGGTCAAGGTCAAATTTTAAATTTTGATTTTGGCTTATTTTCACTTATTTTCATTAACCTTATAAGATATCGACAATTTATTTTTACTAAATTGTTAGTTGCGACATGTCGTAACTTATAAATTTTGGTTGCAAGGGTGCGTAGACAATAAATGGGAGTTTTCGCCCCTCTTATATTTAGAATTATGCGTAAAGTGATATTACTCATGAACCATACATAATACAGACCAAGGGTCTTTTGATTTGGGATCCTTGGTTTATGACCTTGAAATTGAGGTCAAGGTCATAGGTTAATTGGACGTTCTAGATTTTGACCTTTGCTTGAAATTCATATTTATACATCATTAAGCCATAGGAACTGACATTTTCAACTGAATTTTAATATTTTCATATCAAAATAGATCTTTATTAGTTGAAAGACCTTCAATTGTTCTTTGAACAATTGGTTTTTAATTATTTTTTTTTTTCTTCCGCCAAATTTTTTTTCCTTCACTGTTTTTTTGTTTCGCAAGATGTCGCTTAGATATAAGGTATATGATATGGAACAGTTGATACGCTTCTGAAACTGACACCGCGTAACAAAAAGCTTTACTTTGTAAGAGTTATCTCCCCGAACACTGTTTTTCTTGTTATCTCTAAGGCTTCGCAACTGTATAAGAAACCGACAAATTTATTTTTCCAAATTGCTCGTTATATCCTCAGGATGTTCTGTTTTATTTTGACCGAAGCTATCCGGAGACTCCATATGAGCGTTATCCCCCCTTTTATATATGATATCAGTGATATGCATTTCTAACTGGTAAACTATAAGTGATAGAGACCTAGGGTCTTTTGATTTAAGATCCTTGGTCCAAAAAAATGAAAATTAGGTCAAGGTCAAAGGTCAAGGTCAAATTCTAAATTTTGATTTTGGCTTATTTTCACCTTTTTTCATTAACCTTATAAGATATCGACAATTTTTTTTTACTAAATTGTTAGTTGCGACATGTCGTAACTTATAAATTTTGGTTGCAAGGGTGCGTAAACAATAAAAGGGAGTTTTCGCCCCTCTTATATTAAGAATTATGCGTAAAGTGATTTTACTCATGAACCATACATATTAAGGAACTAGTGTCTTTTTATTTGAGATGTTTAGTCTATGACCTTGAAATTGAGGTCAAGGTCATAGGTTAATTGGACGTTCTAGATTTTGACCTTTGCTTAAAATTCATATTTATACATCATTAAGCCATAGGAACTGACATTTTCAACTGAATTTTAATATTTTCATATCTAAATAGATCCTTATTGGTTGAAAGACCTTCAATTGTTCTTTGAACAATTGGTTTTTAATTATTATTATTATTTTTATTTTTTTTCTTCCGCCAACTTTTTTTTCCTTCGCTGTTTTTTTGTTTCACAAGATGTCGCTTAGATATTTGGTATATGATATCGAACAGTTTATGCGCTTCTGAAACTGACACCGCGTAACAAAAACCTTTACCTTGTAAGAGTTATCTCCCCGAACACTGTTTTTCTTGTGGCCACTAAGGCTTCGCAACCGTAAAAGAAACCGACAAATTTATTTTTCCAAATTGCTCGTTATATCCTCAGGATGATCTGTTTTATTTTGACCGAAGCTATCCGGAGACTCCATATGAGAGTTATCCCCCCTTTTATATATGATATAAGTGATATGCATTTCTAACTGGTAAACCATAAGTGATAGAGACCTAGGGTCTTTAGATTTAAGATCCTTGATCCAAAAAAATTAAAATTAGGTCAAGGTCAAAGGTCAAGGTCAAATTCAAAATTTTGATTTTGGCTTATTTTCATTAACTTTATAAGATTTCGACAAATTATTTTTACCAAATTGTTAGTTGCGACATGTTGTAACTTATAAATTTTGATTGGAAGGGTGCGTAGACCATAAATGGGAGTTTTTGCCCCTCTTATATTTAGAATTATGCGTAAGGTGATATAACTCATGAACCATACATAATACAAACCTAGGGTCTGTTGTTTTGGGATCCTTGGTTGATGACCTTGAAATTGAGGTCAAGGTCATAGGTTAATTGGACGTTCTAGATTTTGACCTTTGCTCCAAATTCATATTTTCATATCATAAAGCCAAAGCAACTGACATTTTCAACTGTATCTTAATATTTTCACATCAAAATGGATCCTTATTGGTTGAAAGACCTTTAATTATTATTATTTTTATTTTTTTTTTTCTTCCGCCAACTTTTATTTCCTTCGCTGTTTTTTTGTTTCTAAAGATGTCGCTAAAATATATGGTATATGATATCGAACAGTTAATACGCTTCTGAAACTGACACCGCGTAACAAAAAACTTTACCTTGTAAGAGTTATCTCCCCGAACACTGTTTTTCTTGTGGCCACTACTCCTTCGTAACCGTAGAAGATTACGACAAATTTATTTTACCAAATTGCTCGTTACATTCTAAGGATGTTCTGTTTTATTTTGACCGAAGCTATCCGGAGACTCCATATGAGAGTTATCCCCCCTTTTATATATGATATAAGTGAAATGCATTTCTAACTGGTAAACTATAAAGGATAGAGACCTAGGGTCTTTTGATTTAAGATCCTTGGTCCAAAAAAATGAAAATTAGGTCAAGGTCAAAGGTCAAGGTCAAATTCTAAATTTTGATTTCGGCTTATTTTCACTTATTTTCATTAACTTTATAAGTTTTCGACAAATTATCTTTACTAAATTGTTAGTTGCAACATGTCGTAACTTATAAATTTAGATTGGAAGGGTGCGTAGACAATAAATGGGAGTTTATGCCCCTCTTATATTTAGAGTTTAGCGTAAAGTGATATTGCTCATGAACCATACATAATACAGACCTAGGGTCTTTTGATTTAGGTTCCTTGGTTTATGACCTTGAAATTGAGGTCAAGGTCATAGGTTAATTTTACGTTCTAGATTTTGACCTTTGCTTGAAATTCATATTTTTACATCATTAAGCCATAGGAACTGACATTTTCAACTGAATTTTTATATTTTCATATTAAAATAGATCCTTTTTGGTTGAAAGACCTTCAATTGTTCTTTGAACAATTGGTTTTTAATTATTATTATTATTTTTTTTTTTTTCTTCCGCCAACTTTTTTTTCCTTCGCTGTTTTTTTGTTTCACAAGATATCGCTTAGATATAAGGTAAATGATATCGAACAGTTAATACGCTTCTGAAACTGACACCGCGTAACAAAAAACTGTACCTTGTAAGAGTTATCTCCCCGAACACTGTTTTTCTTGTGGCCACTACTCCTTCGCAACCGTATAAGAAACCGACAAATTTATTTTTCCAAATTGCTCGTTATATCCTTCTGTTTCATTTCAACCGAAGCTATCCGGAGACTCCATATGAGAGTTATCCCCCCTTTTATATATGATATCAGTGATATGCATTTCTAACTGGTAAACTATAAGTGATAGAGACCTAGGGTCTTTTGATTTAAGATCCTTGGTCCAAAAAAATTAAAATTAGGTCAAGGTCAAAGGTCAAGGTCAAATTCTAAATTTTGATTTTGGCTTATTTTTACCTTTTTTCATTAACCTTATAAGATATCGACAATTTTTTTTTACTAAATTGTTAGTTGTGACATGCCGTAACTTATAAATTTTGGTTGCAAAGGTGCGTAAACAATAAAAGGGAGTTTTCGCCCCTCTTATATTAAGAATTATGCGTAAAGTGATTTTACTCATGAACCATACATATTAAGGAACTAGTGTCTTTTTATTTGAGATGTTTAGTCTATGACCTTGAAATTGAGGTCAAGGTCATAGGTTAATTGGACGTTCTAGATTTTGACCTTTGCTTAAAATTCATAGTTATACATCATTAAGCCATAGGAACTGACATTTTCAACTGAATTTTAATATTTTCATATCTAAATAGATCCTTATTGGTTGAAAGACCTTCAATTGTTCTCTGAACAATTGGTTTTTAATTATTATTTTTCTTCTTCCGCCTAAATTTTTTTCTTGCGTAGTTTTGTTGTTTTATAAGATGTCGCTTAGATATTTGAAATATGATATTGTATAGTTTATACACTTTAAAAATTTACAACCGCGTAACAAAATACTTTACGTTGTAAGAGTTATCTCCCCAAACACTGTTTTTCTTGTGGCCACTACTCCTTCGCAACCGTAAAAGATTATGACAAAATTATTTTTCCTAATTGCTCGTTACATCATCAGGATTAGGATATTCATTTGGACTGAAGCTTTACGGAGACTCCATATGAGAGTTATTCCCCCTTTTCCATTAAATTAAGTGATATGCATTTCTAAATGGTAAACCATAAGTGATAGAGACCTAGGATCTTCAGATATGAGGTACTTGGTCCCAAAAAATGAAAATAAGGTCAAGGTCAAAGGTCAAGGTCATATTCTAAAATTTGATTTTGGCTTATTTTCACTTATTTTCAAATACCGTATGACATATCGACAAATATTTTTTCCAAAATTGTTAGTTGTGACATGCCCTTACTTGTATATTTTGGTTGAAAGGGTGCGCATACAAGAAATGGGAGTTTTTGTCCATCTTACATTTAGAATTACGCGTAAAGTGGTATTACTCATTAACCAAACATATTAAAGACCTAGGGTCTTTTGATTTAAGGTCCTTGGTTTGTGACCTTGAAATTGAGGTCAAGGTCATAGGTTAATACGACGTTCTATATTTTGACCTTTGCTTTAAATTCATATAAATACATCATAAAGCCATAGGAACTAACATTTTAAACTGATTTTTCATATTTCAATATCAAAATAGATCTTTACTAGTGGAAAGACCTACAATTGTTCTCTGAACAATTGGTTTTTAATTATTATTATTTTTTTTTTTATTCTTCCGCCTAATTCTTTTCTTGCGTAGTATTGATGTTTCAAAAGATGTCGCTTAGATATTTTGAATATGATATCGTAAAGCGCATGCACTTTTAAAAATGACCACTGCATAACCAAATACTTTACGTTGTAAGAGTTATCTCCCCAAACACTGTTTTTCTTGTGGCCAATACTCCTTCGCAACCATAAAAGATTACGACAAATTTATTTTACCAAATTGCTCGTTACATCCTCAGGATGTTCTGTTTTATTTTGACCGAAGCCGTATAGAGACTCCATATGAGAGTTAGTTCCCCTCTTGTATTTGAAATTTTGAAATGTATTTTAAACTGGAAAACCATAAGTGATAGAGACCTAAGGTCTTTTGTTTTGAGATCATTGGTCCAAAAAAATGAAAAATAGGTAAAGGTCAAAGGTCAAGGTCATATTCTAAATTTTGATTTTGGCCTATTTTCACTAATTTTCATTAACCTTATAAGATACCGACAAATTATTTTTACTAAATTGTTAGTTGCGACATGTCGTAACTTGTATATTTTGGTTAAAAGGGTGTGTAGACATAAAATGGGTGTTTTTGCCCCTCCTATATTAAGAATTAAACGTAAAGTGATATAACTCATTAACTATACATATTACAGACCTAGGGTCTTTTTATTTGGGGTCCCTGGTTTATGACCTTGAAATATAGGTCAAGGTCATCAGTAAATTTGACGTTCTAGATTTTGACCTTTGCCCAAAATTCATATTTATACATCATTAAGCCATAGGAACTGACATTTTCAACTGAATTTTAATATTTTTATATCAAAATAGATCCTGATTGGTGGAAAGACCTTCAATTGTTCTCTGAACAATTGGTTTTTAATTTTTTATATCTTTTCTCCCTTTTGTAGGTTACAAAATGATATAGATGTATGTAAACAGTTTTTAACACCCTCTTGCAAAGTTGATCTGATTTTGATTGTTTATGGTCTTTAATACATGTTGCCTTTCAACCCCTTTCTTGTCACATGTCATATCGTTGCAATTGTCTTGAATTATTGACAATTCTTTATGAAAACAAATTCAATGTGAATACCAATAAAAAAAAGTATTTAAACATTTTACAACTGTGTTTAATTGATAACCTCAAAGAATAAGTTAATTTAAAGGATAAACTTATTAGTCAACATAGTTTTTACTTAATGTTTGTGCTTTAGAACTCTTGGTCTAAAACAAATTCGTCTTCATATTAGGATGTAATATCCCGTTTTAATAAGAAATCAAAGGTACCGTCAAACTTCTAAATCATTGTTTGTATCTATGAAAGAATTTGCTAAATGCTTTAATTAATTTGCGACTATAGACACGTGAATAGCAAACAGGTGGAATATACACACCGTGTATAGGTGCCACAGAAACATCACGTTCCAAAAAGGGAAAATTAACAATAGGGGAAACACGTCTCTTTTGTCGTAGATTTTGAAAACACTTTCCTTATGAACTGAGTATCTAAATCTAGAAAAGCACAAGTGTTG
This sequence comes from Mytilus edulis, assembly GCF_963676685.1. Taxonomy (NCBI): domain Eukaryota; kingdom Metazoa; phylum Mollusca; class Bivalvia; order Mytilida; family Mytilidae; genus Mytilus; species Mytilus edulis. The sequence continues at coordinate 35,149,343 of NC_092344.1, read as the reverse complement.
ATGTTTGTATTAGATTTGATTTAAAAACTGTTTCTTTGTGTACATATCAGCAGAAGAAAATTGAATTATATTTTTATTAATTTGGAGCTTTACTCTGAGTTTGGCCATAAAACTGTGATTCATAAATTTGCCAAAAACAAAACAGCCTTTATGAATGCATTTAACCAGTCGATGATATGTATTGCCGAAATGTAAATAAATGTTGTCAAGAAGAAAATGTAAATCGTTTATAATCTCATCCCAGTCTGTACAAATAGGAAAATCTCAGATTTCAAAAATTAACTAACATTAAAAATGTGCACAAATATGTACCAATACGACGAAACTCATCTCTAGCTTAATATAAAGTCTACCATTTAAGATTGGCACAAAAGTACAATAGAATAAAAATAACTCGTTTCTAATCTAATGACTATCATCTTAAACCAGTTCAATATGAGCAAATACAATAAAAACTCATATTTGGTGTATTAATTAAAATCATCACAAGTTGTACAAATAAAACAAAACACGTTTTCCAATTTAATTAATCAGCTGCTGCGATAATCGGTGTGAAAATGCATATCCTACAACTAATAAAAAAGTCTTTATAATGAGAAAGGTAAATATGAAATATTAACTTACTGAAGATGAGATAAGATGATTAAACAGTACAATTTCTTCTTCACAAAATTTGTGTACTTTTCAGCAATTAATAAAATGTTTACGTATTAACAGCTAGGGTTTATGTATTCCTTTGGGCACCAAATGTGCCCCTTTATTTTCAGACATGATCCTGTATTGTAATGAATCACAGTTTATAACTCAGTAACAACCCATCTTTATTCAACTCAGTTAGGTTAATGTGAAGTTAATGGCTAAAATGGTTTTGTCTACACCTCAAAATTTGCTCTGGATACAGACAAACCTGTGGATCTTCAATTTTTCTAAGGCATAGCATGCTCTAGCTTAATAAATTTCAAACGCATTTGATGTTTTAGAAAACTTTTGTCGGTCCTATAGACTATGTTAAAATAAACAAAGTTGGGAGAGAGGTTTGGAATTTTCCCCATAGTTTATAAGTAAGCTGTGTTGATTGACCTGGAAAATAGAGGTACAATAGATATTTAACAACAAATATTTGATTTTAACTCTGTCACTGAGTGGACCAAATCATATGAAACTCAAGTATTCTGAAGGGACCAACAAAAGTGCACAGCTCAATATAGTTAACTTCATTTTATATAAAAAAAAAATGCATTTGAATTTATTGATCTCGATCATCCAACATAATAATTTATTAAAACTGATCTAGCTGCACAGGTTTGTCCGGAGCACCTGAGATCACCCCTAGTTTTGGTGGGGTTCGTGCTGTTTATTCCTTAGTTTTCGATGTTGTGTCATGTGTACTATTGTTTGTCTGTTTGTCATTTTCATTTTTAGCCATGGCGTTGTCAGTTTATTTTCGATTTATGAGTTTGACTGTCGCTCTGGTATCTTTCGTCCCTCTTTTGTCTGTATGCAGAATAAATTTCCATATTTACACAGTCTCTTAATTAAGCCATAAGGTCCAAATGAACAAAACCAACGACATGTGCAGTTATCTTGAAGATATGTTTTCGTTAAATAATAAAATTAGTATTCATATACGGCCGAAATTATGCCCAAGGAACTTACCTGAAAAATAAATAGCAATAACTGTCCTTTCCTAGATTTGAATATTTCGGTTTCTTACGGGAAATCAATACAAAAAAAAGTAAAAATGATAAAACACATCAAACGAATGGACACATGAATAGTCTAATTCGGTAGGTCACATTATTGAAAAAGGGAACGGGGTCGCGTCCGTAAAATGTACGTGGTAATGATTTCAACTTCACAAAATGGAACTCTTGGTCTAAAAATGTTAAAGGTCACGATCGATAAGCCGAAATCATCTCTTTAGTCGTAAAGTTTTAATTTAAACGACCCTCATCGTCAATTTCTAGACATGAGTCGGTATCAAATGGCAAAATCAAAAGCTCAAACACATCAAACGAACTAGGTTGCATTTCTGTAAATATTGACAATGCAATTTCCCATAGGAACTCCTTTTACGGCTAAAACTGTACCACTTTTACTATGAAGTTTTGAAAAAAGTCTTATCCTAGAATTGAAAGTTCATATGCACCACAATTTTTTAAAGGTCAAAATATAGGGCTGTGCGGCATATTTTCAACGTTTATATGCCCTGAACTTCTCAGCGTTTAAACAAACACTAATTTTCTAAACTACCCCTACCTCGAATGAAAGGTGACCACAGATTTCAATGTAAACAATATGTACATGTTTATTTACTAGTAACATTCCCAAGTTATGTCTCTGTGAGATGGAACACAGAGAGCATAACTGGGGACCAGTGTGTAAACAAAATTAGTTTTCTATGAATATTCAAGATCTCCCCAAAAGAGGCGTGTTTTGAGAAACAGCTGTATTTACAAAGTGCAACCTAATTTTTTAGAACTGTGTCATATTTCTGACTTGGTATAGGCATTTCCTTATAAAGAAGATGGTGAATTGAACCTGGTTTTATAGCGCTAAAACTTTCACGTGTATGACAGTCTCATTAAATTGCATTATATTTACAACGATGCGTGAACAAAACAGGCATAACAGGTAAATAGTGAAAATATGGGTAAAGCAGTCAACACTGTGTCACAATCACAAAACAAACAATGAAGCACAAAAAACATCTATAAATTTAAAATTCACGACCAAAGATATGTTTTTTGGTTTTAAATTTTTAATTTTACTTTTTTTTTACAGTAATGTTTCATTTCTTGTGTGTATCTGTTACAGAAATTTTTGAAATTTTGGCATTTTGTAAAGACTATTTATAAATGCTTACTTGTGCTAGGCTGCTATGAAATGACTAAAAATACCTAGTAGTTTTCTAGTAAAATAACTGAAATTTTTACAAATTGACTGTTCAGTTTCAGGTAATTTTGAAGTAAAGGAATGTAATCGAGATACATTTGACCAAAGTGTATTCCTCAAAAACGAGGTAGGGTTGTTTGTTAGACTATTGTGGGCTCTTTTAAGTGAAACTACGTATGACATTGTGCTCATTAACCATTTATGATAATAATTTGAAATTTGTGATCGTTTTTTCATGATGACTGAAACACTTTCACCGGTTATTGTTTTTACTACAGAACAAAATTTAAAAACGAATATCTAGAACATCTAGATTCAAACAGAAGTGCGTAATCTGAAGCAGAGAAAAAGAAGTATGTATTTGATAGGCTGTTTGTTGTTTGTTTGTGTTCAGTACAGACAGTAGTCCAAATCATACATATTCGGGACGGAATTAAATTAAAAACAAATCAAAAATACAAGTCCTGCAATGGATTGACAGGATAAAGTACAGGGATATCGATTTGCAGCTAGAAATTTTAATAGGGACAGAAATATTGCCTTCAAACAGGCCACCGAAGTAAGGCCAACGAGTTCTTAAAGAGGCACTAGCTACAAGAAATGAAAAAAATCTAAAATATAAATTTTTTGGATGTCCAATCATTAATGAAAGTGAAAGAGTAAAAAAGAAGTTCGATTTTAGCAGTCAGTATGGTTTTTTGTCAAAATAAGCTAAGAAATATTGATGATGAATTATTCACTTGAAAGTGAATAATTCGACCTCAATGAATCTGTACTCATATGAACCTTAATTTAACCCCTTAGCTAGAGATAAATAACGCATAAACTGTTATTAAAATGAAACAAAGGTAATTCATGTTTATTGACTAATAAGAGCAACAAAACAAAATCATTCTTATACAGATTAAAACGATTAACAAATATTTTAATTTATACTATGAAATTAAAGAGACCTACAAATTTCACGAGTTCTCATTCTATTCATCTATTTATCTATGTTTATATCGTTAATATGACCATCGGAGGTCAACTGAATATTTAATTAAATGTCCTCTAGACTAAAATAGACACGAAACGAAGTTATATGTTTTCGAGTGCATGCCCTGTGAATTATTTATTTTAGACTTTTTATAATTTGGATAAACGTTTTACATGGTTGAAAATCAAATATGACAATCTATTGATCTCTGTTAAACTATTGGGTCGGGTATTTCGTTACCATAATTTCCTTTAATCCGTTTTACTGAGTTCTTTCATATAAACAATGATTTGGTTTGGAATATTGAAAGTTTGGCTGTTCCCGTAGAATCATATAAAAACGGAATATCGAATCGTAATTTTACGGTGATGTTAGTTATCATTCTAAAGCAGCTCAAAGTGAACAAGTAAAGACCAAAATGTGTATGTAATCTAAAGATTATTTTTTAAAAGAAGCAAGACATTACCAAAAACACAAAAACTCATATTTAATGCAAAGACTGTTGTTGAAAAAACAGCTGTATGTATAGCAACACTAAAAAAGAGAGGAAACTGTTTTAAAAAAATGGGGTGAAAGATACCAGAAGGACATTCAAACTACTCATATGTCGAAAATAAACTGACATCGACATGGCTAGAAAAGAAAAAAAGACAAACAAATAAATAAATAAACAATAGTCATTTAACACTTACATGGAAACTAAAGACTGAGGAAAACAGGGGGCGGTGGATGATCTCAGGTGTATCAGAAGGGTAAGGAGATCCTGCTCTACATGTGGAACCATTCATGTTTCTCGGGTAAGTAGAAACTCGGCAAAAAGTCTAACTCGGTAGATCACATTTAGGAAAAGGGGTGGGATTGAAACTACGTCATTAGAAACATAGCCGTTGTCATCTGTGAAACGGTTTATTCCGTAACTAACTAACTCGTGAAGGCGTCATTAAAACTTACGAATGGGTCGATTTAACGTCACAATTTGGAACTCTTGGTTCAATAACTTCCTAGTGAGCTGCAGCTCTTTATCAAATAAATCATGATAGGAAATACGAGCCCTGGAATATTACATCAACTGGAAGATATATACTCCGTATGCAGGCACTGCTGCAATGTTGCTTCATAGAAATGGAGAGTTCACAGTTGGGAAACTTTTTGTCGTATTTTTTTTGTTTTCAATCGACCCTCATTGTTAATTACAAGCTGACAGTGAAGATATGAGGCAGACTTAACTGTATTGGTGTATCCTTTATCTCTAGTTCAATGGAATAGATTCGTTCAACATTGTCAAAAACAATGTGCATTACTTAGTGAAAGAACATCATTTATATAGCGGAATGTAAAGTTAACATTTGCTTAGGGACTTTCCGTTTAGAATTTTCACGGAATTTATTATTTCCGTTATTCAAAATTAAAAAGGCTTCTACTAACTTCGTTTCCTTCTTCCGAGAAGTTCCTGTATGAAGTCAGCATCATTTGCATACGAAACTATTCGGCAGGAGGGGCACAGTTTGTTTTCATGGGAATGCATGTTGTTCGTCGGAAAACACGTCCTCCAAACTTAACAAATGTGTTGTCAATCATCAAATCGAGCATCTCGATAATGTTAGTTCCGAAAAATTGTTGTTTGAGTTAAAGTGATTTTCTACAAAGTATTATTTTTCCCTCCCTAAGGCAAGATACTATTATCTACGTTTGTCATACTTTTTTTATGAAACAAAGCAGTAGCAAGGATTAAGAGTAGAATATTGTATGTTCTCTTAAAGATCTTTTGATTTTTTTAGTATCCATATCTAATTCACGCCACCTATAGAATCGGTATTTTCACAATAGCTTTGAAGTCCGACATTGATTGTTGATAACCTGGATGTTGATAGCAAGACCCAGCAATATACCGTTGTCTGTAAGGACACTTATGTACGTAGTTTAGGTATCCAATACAGTGATTGACGATCCTGTTTTGCATCATTGGTCGAAATTCTAAAGGAACATACAACAAATCTACAATTATCCAGGGTTTCCTCTTGAATAAGTGTCTAAGGGTATATGATGAGTTTCAAAGTAAATTGGCAATACTAAAATGTGTAAATAAAGTTCCCTTAATTATGTCAACCAAACCGAAACTCAAATTCCAAATGCAACTTATCATAATAACACTTCAAAGTAAAGTCTACTTTAATAAGAAGAATAATAAATAAAAATGACAGTAGTGTACCGCAATTCATACAGTAGTCGTGCAATAGTCAGACGTCGATTTAGCGAAAACAAATTTGGGTTACTAACTAAAACAGAGGAAATTTGATAAAAACTGCCATTTTTTTTTGACTTGGTACAAGACATTTTTAGATAGTGACGGGTTGAACCTGATTGTATGGCTAGCAAAACCTTAATTATCAATCTTTAAAATACCTATAAAGTAAACACTACGTAACAGGAATACAGTACATATAAATGAATGAACCCTCATGACAAAGAAATACATAAAGAAATAGTGCAAATAAACTCATCAAAGATACCAGGATTCAAATTTTATATTTACGCAAGACGTGCGTTTCGTGTACTACTTCCGAATATAAAACATCGTTAACAAGAACAAAACTCATAGAATGTGATCTGTAACTCAAATTTATACAATCATGAACAAAAGAAAGGGTCGTTTTCAGCAAAGAATCAATAGAGTAGACAATTGTAATTTTGAATATTTTTTTCCTTGATTTTAATTAATGATTATTTATTTATAACCACTGGGTCGATGACGCTGCTGGTGGACGTTTCTCTCAGAAGATAGCCCAGTAGTCAGCTTTTCTGTGTTGACAAAATGATCATTGATGGCCATAATTATAAATTATCTCTTTTACCTAACATTTAATTTTTATAAATTTATTGTTTTACCAAACACTTAATTTTAAAGAATTGACTTTTTTTTACCAAACATTCAATGAGGTCTTTCCACTATTTTGTGGAAGGACCTATTGTTTTTGTTCTGATTTTTTATTTTCTTCTTCCGCCTGTTACTTGCACTGTTTTTTGGTTTCGCAAGATATTACTTAGATGTTTTGCATATGATATATCGAACAGTTATTGAGCCTTTTATACTCACTCTGTTTAGTCGAAGACTTTTAATTGTAAGAGTTATCTCCCCAAACACTGTTTTCTTTGTGGTGAGATCACATCCATAACTGTAAAAGAAAGAAACAAATTTATTTTACAAAATTGCTCCTTATATCCTCAGGATGTTTTGTCCAATTTTGACGGAAGCGAAACGAAGACTCCGAATGAGAGTTATTTCCAATAATGCATTTGAAATAAGTGATATGCATTTGTAACTGGTAAACCATAAGTCATAGAGTCCTAAGTTCTGTTGATTTGAGCAGTGGCGGATCCAGAGGGGGAGTAGAGGGCGTACGCCCCCCCCCCCCCCCCCCCCCCCCCTCTCCCTTTTGCTTGGACTTTTTTTTAAGGATTAATCAGACTAGACTTCGTGAACATTGCCATTTCCCGTGTGTTTAATTTTTATGCGAACTTTAAAAACTTCGTCCCCCCTTTCAAAAATCCAGGATCCACCCCTGGATTTGAGGTCCTTGGTCCATAGAATACAAAACTAGGTCAAGTTATCAAAGGTACCAGGATTATAATTTAGTACGCCATGCAAAACTTATAAAAACATCATTATAAACATAAATTGTAAAATGTTAAGCAAAATATATTAAAATGATTACCCCAATTTTTTAAAATGTTAGACAAAATATATTTAAATGTTAAACACAATATCTCAAAATAACATGCTTCACATCTGTTTTTACCACAATATCCACATTAAAAAATAACTTTTCCTTCACATATCGAATCAGATTAAACGACACGCCTAAGAAAAATAAAGTGTTCAGTAAAAACATCTGAACGTACCCCCCAAAAAGGGAATTAGCAACCTCGAACTGGTTCCAACAAGATACCATGTTTTGTCGCCAGGTGATTTCCTTTTTCAAACTTTTTGTGAACAATTGCCATTATGTTTGGTTTTTTTTTCGGGTTTCCCTTTCCTTTTTTACCCTGCTATGAGAATATTACACCATATGCCAGCTTCCTCTAAAAGTTTGTTCTATTTGTCAATCCTTAGTTCTGCATATTTTACCATACATTTAGAAGCGTTTATTTTATTATTAATTTTGAAGTCTTCAACTTTATCTCGAAACGGTTAACCCTGTGCAAAATTATTTCATCTGACAAGGAATATGAAAGAAAAAAATGATAATTTGTCTATATTGATTTCTTTTATCAAACAAAGGATTCTTGAATTATTGACAATCCCTGAAATCACGGTGGGTATGGTTGTCCTGCGAGAGAACATTCTGTGCTGGTGATTCGGTCCTGACGGGTGCTGGTGATCAATGAAAAAATGTAAACAAAGACGAAAATGATGATTTTTTACATTTTCACTCATAAAAAATGGGAGAAAACAGTTGATATTTTTCAATTTTTTTTCTTATGGGTTCATATATAAACCATTAAAAAGTTTACCATCTACACTGTTTCAGTAAGCGTAACACAAAAATGCTCATTTTCAGAAAATCTAGAACTGAAAAAATAAAACAAAAATGCTCATAGAGTCCGCTTTCTATACCGCAATCCACACGACAAAACTATTTTGTGAAAAAACATTGCAATTTATTAAAATTTAGCATTTTCTCAATTTATTCATGTCCTGATACTGTGCTGGTGGGTCCTGTCATTGTGCTGGTGGGTCCTGATATGGTGCTGGTGATTTTGGATAAGAAGTTGGTCATATTTGAAACAAATGATACAAAATCAATAAAATTGGGCAGATAATTGTTGTCAATAGGATCTATGACTCCTATTTTAGCTCTTGTGCATCCATTTGGCTGTTTAATATGTGTTTTCAAATGATCGTAACTTGTATTACATAATTACATAAAAGGGCAGCATCTTTCGTCAATGTAAGATAACAATATATTGTATCTAAAATAAGAATAGTGTTATTTAAAAGATATTAAATACCCCTTACATTGATGCTTCAACAATGATCAAAGCCCATGCCGCATAGACATGTTTGTAAGCGCTCCGCATACCCCTCCCCATTTCCACCCAACCAACCCTCCTCATTTCCTCCTTCATTGTTACAGTGGTGTACCAACACAACAATTTATCACATAAAATAATAACACAAAGACACAAATTATTGAACAACGAATGCTCGCAGGTACTGAAAGCTAGTTCAAAGCCGCATTTTCAACTAATAGATAAACCATGTTCTCATATACAAAAATCCTAATCGTGTCGATTAAAAAAGTCTCAAAACTTAAGTTCACATTTTAATGTTTGATGAAGCAGAACTTTAAAAGTGTGCAGTGAATCTTGTGCTCACAATGTTCAGTTATTTTCATAATTATATTTACATAAGACTTATAAAGGAATTAAGAAGGTACCAAGAAATATTTTACAGTTCAATTTAATGATCATGAATGGTACGGAAGTTTACATAGGACAAAAAGAAATTGATAGTATTTTTTGGCGAAAGACTTAAACGCTTCTTTGCATTATATAGTACAGCTCTTCTATAAAAGCATGCAACAAAAAACTTTGATTGACTTGCTTGCTATGTTTGCTTGGATGTTTTCAAACAATAGGTAGGTGGAGTTTCAATACATACTGGGATTTGATTTGACAAATATAAACTGACAGGAATTGAAGTTAATGTTTATTGTCCAAACAAATTCTAGTATATAGTAAACAGACTACTTACATGTCGTTTAAAAACATCCAAACAATCATAGCAAGCAATTTGATCAATAGTTTGCTTTGCATATATTTATAGAAGAGCTGTAAATTCTAAAAAAAAAAATTCTTGTTGTCGTAGATGGTTAAATCCTCAACAAAATCTCAATAACTTTGTTGGAACGAATAAAGGTTTTAAATCAAATTTTCGTGGACTTTTTAGCTTCCACCCTGACGAGGCATGTTAGCTGTTCGTATGCTGTTGCACCTGACGCACGGAAACTTTCACATTTTCATCTTCTTTTCTGAAATATTTTACCCAGCTCATACTTGACAGGATTGTTATCCTAGTAAAAAATGTAACCAATGAATTGAACTCAAGTTAAAAATTCCACAATACTATATAATTCATTTTATGTGTCAATTTGTTCGAAAAAAGTCGAAAAGAAGAGAGTTTTTTTAATGTCATGATTATCTGTCGCTTTCTAGATCTATGCTTAGCATTTATATCAGATGACATGGACTCCTCACCCTGGTGACCCTGCTGTCTTTCATAACTTTATCCGTATACATATATTAATAGATAAACAAAAGGCTGCAACTGGTATTTTTGGATTTAAAATGATTCGTTGTAACGAGAATATTTGTGGTGAATGGAAACTGTAGGGTCAAAATCTTAAATTGATTATAAATGTTGCTGGACCCAGTTTCGTTATCTGATCTGAATTTTCTGAAATGTGCAAGGTAGATAGACATTAGCCTTTTGATTTTTTTTACTCGGTAAGTTTTGCCCTAATTGATTGAACTATTGCAATATTAAAGCCGATTTCAATGAGTGTGTAGACAAAGGGAATATTTTTGGTTATCTTGCTTGCTGAACAGAAAAGTCACGGTTTAGCTAACAAGCAAGCTAACCAAAGATATTACCTTTGCCTACATACTCAATGGAATCGGCTGTAACTAAAAACTCGAATACATTTTAACAGACAGTGGTCATGTTTGTTGATGAATAATGTTTTTCCTAGATTCACTCTTGAAAAATCATTTGGTAACATTTGGTCAAGTAATTTCAGAAAAGATCTTTTTGTAATTGAGGACGCCAAGACAATACATGAACCTCACACAACCCCTCGACACATGTGAGCTTATATATGATCTTATAGCGATTCGGGTTGATAACCAGTTGAAATTAAGCCAGTTTTTTGTGTGTGTAGATTTGTATTGTTTTATAAAAAAGAAGATGCGGTATGATTGTAAATGAGACAAATATCCACAAAAGACCATAATGACACAGACATTAACAACTATAGGTCACCGTACGGCCTGCAACAATGAGCAAAGCCCATACCGCATAGTCAGCTATAAAAGGCCCCGATAAGACCCTGTAAAACAATTCAAACGAGAAAACTAACGGCCTTATTTATGTAAAAAAAAAAAAAATCTATATATTTTTGCTCTCCATTTTTATTTTATGAGTTATTGTTGAAGGTCGTACGATGACGTATGGTTGTTAACACATACTTCCTTTGGTTTTTTATGGAAATTTGTCCATTGACAACAAACATACACATCATCTACTTTATATAAGTATTGTAAAAATTACAACGTATTTTGGTGATATTGCAAAATGATCGTAATCCCGAAAATCGTAAACATATTTTCTTATCTTTTCAAAGGGGGCAAGAAGGGTTCCATTAACAGGCCAATAAATAAGATTACAGTTAATTTTAACAAAAAATAAAAAAATAGGGGTATTTTTTCTCTCATAATAACAGTAAACAGATTCACAACAATGTCAATTTCAAGAAAGCAGACAACAGTTAATTAGTCAATAACAGTACAGCATCAATGATCTTGAATATATGCCACTTTTAACTAAAATATAAAGGCACAGAACCAGGACATAGGAGCACAGAACCAGGACCGTTTTTCTTATCACCAGCACCGCGTCAGGACAATTCCGTTTAACGAACTTGCACGACTTTTGCAATGTAATATTGTTGTAATATACTTACGGGAGGGATTGTACCTGATATTCATATGATGAAGACATAACCTTTCAATCAGTTTAATTGAGGTCTGGAGCTGGCATGTCAGTTAACTGCTAGTAGTCTGTTGTTATTTATGTATTATTGTCATTTTATTTATTTTCTTTTGTTACATCTTTTGACATCAGACTCGGACTTCTCTTGAACTGAATTTTAATGTGCGTATTGTTATTCTTTTACTTTTCTACATTGGCTAGAGGTATAGGGGAGGGTTGAGATCTCATAAACATGTTTAACCCCGCCGCAATTTTGCGCCTGTCCCAAGTCAGGAGCCTCTCGCCTTTGTTAGTCTTGTATGATTTTAAATTTTAGTTTCTTGTGTATAATTCGGAGTTTAGTATGACGTCCATTATCACTGTACTATTATGCATATTTTAGGGGCCAGCTGAAGGACACCTACGGGTGCGGGAATTCTCGCTACATTGAAGACCCATTGGTTGCCTTCGGCTGTTGTTTGCTCTATGGTCGGGTGGTTGTCGCTTTGACATATTCACCATTTCCTTTCTCAATTTTATTTGTATGGTACTAATGACGCATCAGAGATCATCAGAGAAAAATTAAGCAACAAAACAGTTGTTTTATTGCCGTTCTGATACAGTGTAAACAAACCCACCAGCACAGAAACAGGACCCACCAGCACCTGACAGGACCACATCACCAGCACAGAACGTTCTCTCGCAGGACAACCATACCCACCGTGGAAATCATATTAGGGAATTTGTAGAATAATTATTAAAATGTTCAGTGATTATGTAAAATCACTGGTCATTTTCAGGGATTATATGTAATTACTAATGATTTTAGTGATTCTGCATTTACCCTGAAAAATATTATACAAATTCACTGAAACATATATATATATATATATATATGTGTGTAAGACTCAGATCGACGTCCGGTCTCTAATCGACGTCCGTTCCTCAAATCGACGTCCAAATGAGACGTCATAATAAAAAAGCATTCCATTTTATGCCTTTCTAATCGACGTCCATGTCTTGGCATTCTCTAATCGTCGTCCGATTTTGAGCCTTTCTAATAAACGTCCGTTTTGGACACAAAATACAAAACTGAACTGAACAGCCCGTGTTTATCTTTTAAATTAAAAAGTTATGTTTTTCTATCGAAAGGAAAAATATGTCCACAAATCCGTATTTTGATGAAATATCCAAAATTTGAACCTCAATTTACTTAAAAAGTAGCACATGAAGGTATATTTTTTATAACATATTTTATTTAATCAGGTAAAAAATAGCCTACATGCAAATTTTCCTCAAAATCAAATATGAGATCAAAACTGTATCGTATGCCCTTAAAAAGAAATGTGTGTGTGGTTTTTTTTTTAATTTGTTACATACTACACTAAATATGTAAACAGGTTGTGATATCAATTTTTAAATTTAATAGATTGGTATGATTTCCAGAGGGACAACTATACACCAGAGTTCAAATAAAATGGATGTGAGCAAATTGAATTATAAACCATACGGCTTTCAACAATGATAAAAACCCATAACGCAAAGGCTATAAAAGGCCACAACATAAAAAATGTAAACAATTCAATTAAGAAACTTAACGGTCTTATTTATAATAAAAAACAATTCCGAAAAAAAATTATAACAGACATAAACCATCGAAAACCAATGCACTGCAGGCCCATACATAATATGTTGGGGTTAAACATGTGCGTGAGCACTTAACCTAGAACAGTGGTGTAACCGCACAAGATAAAAACATTATGCCGATGTCTTGCGTTCACGTGTGTAAAACTTTGTTGAAAAAAAACTTACAGAGTCCGAATTATAATACTCTCAAAACAATTGGCTGTGCTTTTTTATTTTGTTTATTCATGAAAACTGAATAAAGCTCCTAGATGTCGTTTGGTTTTCTTTGTCGTCAGGTTGCTTACTCATTTCATACACTTACATGCAGTCACATTGGACGTCGATTAGAGAATCAAAATATTGGACGTCGATTTAAGAATGTGACGTCAGATTTGGACGTCGATTTAAGGAACGGACATCGATTTGAGGAATGGACGTCGATTAGAGGCCGGACGTCGATTTGAGTCTAACATATAAGTACGTCTGAGTCAGTGACAACTCTATAACAGATTTATCTATCGGATCACCAGCAATGATGGTGATACATGGCTGTGTACAATATATATATATATGAGAGCCCAGGTGGTCGTGTGGTCTAGCGGGACGGCTGCAGTGCAGGCGATTTGGTGTCACGATATCACAGTAGCATGGGTTCGAATCCCGGCGAGGGAAGAACCAAAAATTTCGCGAAAGCAATATATAACTCGTCTAAACATCAACCCAACAATGTTAGATCTGTAAATTTGCTTTCGCAAATATTTGGTTCTTCCCTCGCCGGGATTCGAACCCATGCTACTGTGATATCGTGACACCAAATCGCCTGCACTGCAGCCGTCCCGCTAGACCACACGACCACCTGGGCTCTCGTATATATATATATAGCTACTTTATTTTCCCGGAACTTGAGCTCTAAATAGTAGTATTCTGAGTGCATCTTCGACAATGACTCTTCTCCAACATCACACTTGTAAAATATAATTCACGACTAAAATCATGTTGTTGGATCAAATTTATTTCCAATAGCTTCGACCAAGTTGGCTTATTTGTACATCTGGTGTCTGGTCATTTCTTCCTATTGATAATGTTTATCTGATCTAAAAATAGTTGTCAAGATGAGTAAAACCATATGCTCAGCAGGGCGAAGCTTTATACGATCGCAGAGGTCGAACCTTGAACAGTTGGAGCAAGTATGGACACAACATTTAAGCTTGATACAGCTCTGAATTTTGATTCTGATTAAATAGTTGACACAACATAGGTTTCTGACACAAAATGAATGTGATCTAATGAACTTAAAAAAAAATTGTTTACCTATTATGGTCAAATATCCAAAATCTAAATACATTTAGATTGATTTAGCATATCAAAGAATCCCAAGCATTCAATTTTAATGAAAAACATAGTTTGATTTTGGACCCTTTTGACCTCAATGTGGACCAAATTAATAACAGGGCCTCAAAATAAAAAATCTAAATACATGGTTAGAGTTAGCATATCAAAGAACCCCATACATTCATTTTTTGTTGAAATTAAACAAAGTTAAAATTTTGGACCCCAATTTTGACCAACTTGAAAACTGGGCCCATAATAAAAAATCTGAATACATGTTTAGATTCAGGAAATCAAAGAACCCCAAGAATTCAATTTTTGTTAACATCAAACAAAATTAAATTTTAGACCCTTTCGACCTTAATGTAGACCAATTTGAAAACGGGACCAAAAACTCAAAATCTGAAAACACAGTTATATTCAGCATATAAAAGAACCCCAATAATTCGATTTTTGATGAAAACGAAGTTATATTTTTGACCTCAATGTAGATCAATTTGATAACAGGGCCCAAAAATCAAAAATATAAATATATGGTTAGATTTAGCATATCAAAGAACCCCAAATATTCAATTTTGTTGAAGTCAAAAAAAGTTTGATTTTGGACCCCAATCGGGACCAACTTGAAAACTGGGCCCATAATCAAAAATCAAAATACATGGTTATATTCGGCATATCAAAGAACCTCATTAATTCAATTTTTGATGACATAAAGTTTAATTTTGGACCCTTTGGACCTCATGTGGACCAAATTTCAAAAAGTTTATACACGGTTAGATTCAGCATATTTAAGAAGTTAACCCAATAATTCAAGAAGAAAGCCCCATTGAAATTGGGTCAAGAAATAAGCAATGTATACAAAGTATTAGAAAAGTATTGTTTTGGACCCAAATTCCTAAACAGTTTGGGCCATAACCCCCAAAATGAATCCCAACCTTCCTTTTTTGGAATGGAACCTTGTGTTACAATTGCAGAGAGATCCATACAATTACACACAAGTTATTGTCTGGAAACTAGAAAACTATTATTTGGGCCCCTTGTTCCTTGTTGGAACCCAGTGATATTGTTGGCTTTTTTCAAAACAACCTCTACCCTTTTTTATTGGGAAAATATGCGTCATTTTTATCAAATTGGGAAATTTATAATAAACCATGATTTTACTGGAACTTCAATTGTAGACCTCTTTTAAGAGGTAAACCCTCATTTGAATTAAGACACCTTATTGTCAGTGATGATACATGAATAGACCCTCAAATCTGTATATATAGTCATTTTAGGCATGAAAAATGTTTAATTGAGTGTATTTCAGTTTGTATTCATGCACAATTACTACTGAGACCGCACTGTTTGGGAAAAAAGTGGTCTTTTTGGGAATAATTTTAAGCATTTTTTTTTTTAATTGCAGTGGCGGATCCAGAAATTTTCATAAGTGGGGGCCCACTGACTGACCTAAGAGGGGGCCCGCTCAAGTCACTCTTTAGTGATTTCCTATATAAGCAACCAAATTGTTTCCCAAAAAAGGGGGGCCTGAGCCCCCCCCCCCCTAAATCCGTCTCTGAATTGGGATTCTTCTCCAGGGGGAAGCCTTTATTCTCCTTTAATTTAAGGCAAACAATATCACAGGAACCATAACCCCTAAAACAATCACAACCTTTCTTTATTGGTTTCAAACCTTGTGGTTAAATTTCCACTTCAACTAGTTATTGTCCGGAAACTAAGTTTCTTCGGACGACGCTGACGACCAAACTCCCCGGCAGTTCCAGTTCAGATCCGCATACGGGCCCGAATACTACTCTACACTAAATGATGGAGTAAAGGAAAAAAGTTCCGGAACGGAAACGATCACTGTACGGAGTTTGGCTGACGACGACATGATTGATACCAATATACGCAAAATTGTTTTGCGGTCGTATAAAAATAATATTGAAAATCCTTGTTTTGAGATGTACATGGACAGTCTGTTCATTCTTGGACTATTATACTTAACAGTCCCAGGTTCATTTCAACATTCTCAAAATTGGTTTTTACGACCATGCTCTATTTGGATGGTTTTGTACTAGATGTACATGTCAAGACCAATATATTAACAACCTTGTTCATAAATTAAAATTGAAAATGAAGATGTTCCACTACTCAGACAAGTTATTCCCACAACTTGCAGACCAGTCTTTGCTCCTGCACTTTTTTGATCTGACCAGACAAACAAATGACATCAAACACACTACCACAGGAACAGAGGCAGTTTGTGGAGATCGGATTCTAGTTTGTTTAACCATGGAATTGAATGGAAACAACTGAGATTGGAAAAAGACATTGATTTTAGCTTTTTATCAATATGGTCAAAGACAAATAAGAAGTGAGAAAACTTGGATCAGAAAAACATTGGTTAGAGGTATAGGGGGAGGGTTGATATCTCACAAACATGTTTAACCCCGCCGCATGTTTGCGCCTGTCCCAAGTCAGGAGCCTCTGGCCTTTGTTAGTCTTGTATTATTTTAATTTTAGTTTCTTGTGTACAATTTGGATATTAGTATGGCGTTCATTATCACTGGACTAGTATATATTTGTTTAGGGGCCAGCTGAAGGACGCCTCCAGGTGGGGGAATTTCTTGCTCCATTGAAGACCTGTTGGTGACCCTCTGCTGTTGTGTTTATATTTGGTCGGGTTGTTGTCTCTTTGACACATACCCCATTTCCATTCTCAATTTTATTTATGTTCAATACTTTCGACTTATAAGAACATGTTTTAAAAGAATACAGGTAGCAATAGGAATTCCCATTGATTAACTACAAGTCTATTAATTAAATTGTTATTCCTTATCATGATACAACAATAACTTGATAGAAAAACAACAAAATCACCTTTGTTCTTTTTTTAATATGTATTGTATGATTAATGTATAAAACTACATGTACATCACAACATAATATCAAAATTTTAAAAAAGAGAGTATATTTTATACATTAAATAGATAAATTATGCCAAAAATTCTAAAAAAAGAAGAATGATTTTATTGTGATGACAAAAATGATCTTAAAAGTATTTGTTGACTGACAAACAGAATGCATATTATTAGCATTTTCAACCTGAGATGATACTGATACTCGAATCCTTAGTACAATTCTCTTTGCATAATAATGCCATACATATATAATACAAAAACTGACAGAAAATTTAAAATTCCAATGTTGTTTAACCGAGAATAGCAAAGATTGCACAAACATTGAACATGTCCCTTAAAATCCAAAATTTTGTATAAAAATCACTACACTTATTAAAGACTACATATAAAAAATCTTCATCTGTTGATTTGGCCTATTTGAAATCGATCAGTTCTACATCAAACTTCAGTACAGCATTTGGAGGTATAGTGGAATCAGTTAAGGAAAAATTGACAAAAGGTATCATCAATTCACTACTGTCCATAATGATTTAGACATAATATGCATAATAATAAAGTAAAACATGTTTATGCAACTGACCCTGGAATCAGCACTTCAAGCCTTGCTTCTACAACTATCGTGGAAAAATTGACAGACACTGTGTTGTTTATGATTGAACAACCATGGACCTCTACGAGACACATAAACTTGGTTTTCTATTATGGAATTTCTGATTGCTTTACAAAACCCACAAAAATTAGGATACCAATTTGTGTGGGTTCTTGGGAACAGGTAAACAAAAAATGGTTTTACACTTGTCATTTTTGGGACCCTTTATAGCTTGCTGTTTGGTGTGATCCAAGGCTTTGTGTTGAAGACTGTACTTTGACCTATAATGGTTTACTTTATGGAGAGTTGTTTCATTGGGACATCTTGTTATATCTATTATGATAAGTTAACTATAAAGGATATACTCCTGCAGCTCCTTTTTCTCCATAAGCATAGTCAGGTGAACAAGTCAGGATGGCCTTCTCTCCCTTACTCATCTGTAAATATACATGTACTTATGTCATGTCTAATTATGTCGTTCACATTTTATCAAGTTTTATCAACTGGATGGTAATTTTAATCATCATCATCATCATCATGTTTGACAAAGACAAAAACAGTAACACTTTTTGTTTTTTTTCTTTTTCTTAGGCAATAGTTATCTATTTTGCTTATGGATCTGCTGAAAATCTCGACACAAAATAAAAATAAATTAAATCTAAGTTTAATCTTTTTATTTTATACAGACAGAATGTAGTTTTGTTTTCATTTTGAAAGAGCATCATTTGTCAGCAGCTCATCCATTTCAAAGTTTTAAAGAGTCCAAAGGGGCTTAACTAGACAAGCGTCTAAATTTAAGAAAAAAAATTCAACTGCAAGTTCTTGTTTAAGAAGTTTTATCCTTAGATGATATTTTAAAAGTCTTTTTAGTTAACAGAAGTGCAAAACTATTCAATGTAAAAATAAAAAAGTTTGAATAAAAGGTAAGAGCGGCTCAAACATGTCAAATGACTCTTTAGTCTAGACTTGACGACTTGTGACAATAAAACAATATCATACAAACCTGAGCTACTCCTTCATCCCATCCTATAAAAATAAAAAGATAAAATTAGTCATTTTATTTAATAAACCAATGATCATTATTGTTTGTGATATTTGTTTAAGAAGTGTATCCTTTTTCATCCAGTAGGTGTGCTGTCTTAATCTCTATATATGGTTGTTTATGAAGAAATGAAAAAAAAATTGTAGGAAGCACTTACAAAAAAATAAAACAAATTGAATAACCACTATTGTAAATAAGGATATTGTAAAGGTTTGTTCCATTTTCCAGGGATCATAATTATGATTGTATAATAATTGTAGAATACACCCCTTACCTCTGATTACTTGTCCTGTTCCAATTCTGAACTCAAATGGCTTTCCTCTATCTCTTGATGAATCAAATTTCTTGCCATTAGTCAGTGTTCCTGTAATATTTATGTTTAAGTTTTACATTTGCATTTTTTTTTGTACAGAAAATAAAGTATATCCATTGCCAGGTCCTGAACACTTCGGAATAACACAATATCAATTTTGATTTTCACTTAACATTTTAGTTGAAATAGTTTCTAGCCAATAGCATTGCAGAATAAGATAAATAGTCTTTACTGAGATAACCTGAAACTAGCATAAATGTCTACAAATGTGATACATGTACATGTACCTCCTATTTTCCTTAAAATAACATTTACCAGTAAACTGGCCGCATATAAAATTGTGGTAAATATGGCGTTTTTTAAGTGATATAAACCAATTACTACAATGAAGTATACATATGAAATTTATGTTTTGATTATGAAATACTTTTAGACATTTTAAAACAGACACTATACAGCTGTAGTAAAACTATATACATTTTTAAATAGTAATCAGCATTTCCAGTGTTGCAGTTTCCTTTACTTGTCTATTTTCACAGTGATAAACATCCTTTAAAGCTTTTAGAAAGACAGCTGCCATTGTGATTTAATAGTGTCAAATTAATAATAAAACAAATTATCAAAAGACTGAGGTTTATAATGTATAATATGGAGTTGATTCTGACAAACTTTCATGAAATTCTGATTTAGGTTTCTGTTGAGAAGCATACATTTATATGTACTGAAATGTACATTTAAATGTGTATATATACATGTACATTGTAACAAAGTCCAAGTTATGCTGAAGTTCATTTGAATAAAGAAATGAAACAGAAGGTGCAAAAGTGAAATTTCTGGTAAAAATAAATTGAGGATCCCATATTTTGCATACAAAATCAAATTTATTTGACAACTTTCTGCTTCTGCTCTTCCCGAATGTACTCAGATATACTTGATAAAATAAGAGATAATAAAAGAGTATTACCTGTATAATGTACTTTTACTGTCTGTCCTTTCTTGGGGTAGTTTGTACCTAAAACAAAAAAAATAATAGATCTATTGTACATGTACAATGTATATGTTTTGGATGCTGGTTTGCAGGTACTACAGACAGCTGCAGTATATGTACAATGTACTTGCATATGCAATAGACAAAAAAAAAGATGCACCTAGGTATGCTGTTATGATTTTTTAAACCGTACTTTTTCACAAGAATGAAACATTTCATGCTATCATTGATCAATGTGTGACCAAAACTAGAAATAGTCTAATACTATAAGCAAAGCCATACAAAGCATACATCCTGCTCCCAAAGATTTGGATTTAAAAACAGACCATGATTTTATCTGTCATACAAATGATATGGATGAGTCAGAGTGACAGAAACTGCAATTCCAAATCTATGATAAACTGAATTGTAAAATTTATCAACATTTGACATTCACAATACCCTTTGTCAGAAATGGTTATTTTTGTTTATCGATAACTAAATCTTGTTTTTAATTCTTCCTTGTTAATAAAACTTCATATCCCTATTGTACTTGATGATATACAAGACATTGTGACACAGTGGCAGATCCAGGGGGCGTTCCGGGGGTTGGAACCCCCCCTTTTATTGGCCGATCAATGCATTTGAATGGGAGCATATAGTTGGAACCCCCCCCCCTTTTACTCTGGGTTGGGAACCCCCCCTTTTTTAAATGGCTGGATCCGCGCCTGGTGACAGTTTAAAACCATGGTTAATACTCTATAATAGTAATTAATGAAATTGAGAATTAATTCACACCTACATCTGGAAATACATCATGATCAGTTAAAAGATCTTCTAAGCTTATGTGTATGTTATTTAAATATTTGTGTTGAAATGTACCAATAAAACTTATGTCATTAAATACAGAGTTACAGTTCTTGATATTCTTTATAATGTAACCGGAGAGCACGTATCTACTCTACAAATTCATATCGTCACCACTGGGATTCAAACCCAGTCGTCTGCGTGACAGTCAGTGCGTTAACCCACTGAGCCAAAGAATCGATTCCCTAGCTCAGTTGATTAAGACTGGCTTTATATATGTTCTACTGAGGGGAAGCAACCCCACTACAATAACATAGTTATCTGTAGCTTTCTCATTTTTATGTACTAGTATTTTTTTACATTGGCAAGAATATGTTTAATGCCAATAATGGGTATGTTGAAGTGACAAGACTAGAGTTTTGGGGTGACTGTAATGGAACTGAAATTTCCTAAATAACCAAAGGGAGATAATCTTGATATCAATAAGTTTGTATATCCCGGAAGATCCAATAATTCACCACACGTTAAAGAGCACGCTGTTTGAGCATCTCAATTCACTGCTCGAACATTAAAGACCCCAAAATTATCACTGTGACCCCAATAAAATGAAAAGGAACCGGCAAGTCAAGGCCCACGTGCTCGAACAAAATTGTTGTACGTTTACACATCATTGTATGACTTGCGTAATTCAAATTGGATATTTTCACACATTAAATTTACCATCTCCAGGTGTTGTTACAGCAACTTCTACTCCCATTTTTGTACTGCTGTGCGGTCTATTCGTCCTAAAAATGTCGCTGCCACAGTTTAGTGATTCACTGGTATCCTATGCAGACCCCACGTGGTTTCTATTGGGATAAAACGCATTAAAAAACAATGTAACCAGGAACCAGTTAGTATAAAATGAATAAATGGAAGAGCCTGTATTTGCGGAAGCGCTTCATTCTAAAAATGTACGCACGGTCAACGCTTTTACAACCGTATAAAGTTGCAAAAAGAAGCATTCAATACTTATAATTACATTTTTTAGCTATGATCATGAAAACAGGAATTTTATATATTTTTTTATTTAATTCACCTGTGCACTTTATTGTTGGAACACGTGTTATCATGAATGAAAAGTTGTATTGAGCAATGCAACTGCTTACGGAATAACACGTGATGTGCAGTTAGCCAAACAGAATAAAGTATTATAATGAAACATACATCTAATGTAATTATTATCCTGTTATGTCTATCCTGTTACTATGGTTGCTATGGTTACAGTAACAGGGTGCAAAACAAATGAAATATTTCGTTGTTTGAACTCATCTTAAGGTTATAACGTCTTTGTCTTCCCAATTAAGTATTTACAGGTGCAATACTGATATCGATAACAGGATAGACAAAAAGGTAACAGGATAGACTTTTATATAGTGATAAATCAGAAACGTACGTTCCTGTTACCAATGAAATAAAGAGAAAAGTAGACTAACGAGGGTCACTAACTTATGAGGGATTTACTTGATGTTGGGTTTATCATTTGAAAGGGTGAAAAAATGCCGAACAATATAAATTGCTATCTTTAATAGACTTGCATTACTGGTGGTAATGTTTACAACCTTTGAAAACCAATTTTTAGAGGCATTTTTCAGTACAACCTGGAAAATTGGCAAATAATCTATTATTTTACAGAATGAATATATAGAGTTTAAAGATATTCTTGTAGGACATCATTAAGATTGCATCGTATAATATGTTGTTCTTTACGTAATGTTTGTTCTGATTTGCTTGTGTAGAGGGTTGTTTGAATAAGTTACTTTTAATAAATGAGGCTTGTATAGGGTATATTGGGATACGGGATATTTTTCATTTCAATTTTAGGGATATGGGATATTTGTCCTAAAAGTAAATGGGATATGGGATATTGATGCATTTTTAAAAATAAGGATATTGAATTTTTAACATGAAAAAAAATAAGTGGAATTTAAAAGTTAAGTGCAGAAATATTTACATCTCACTTGATAAAATTGCCCAAAAAAGTTTAATATTAAAGGTCATTTTAGTGCTTTGTAGATTTTAATTGAGTTTATGGTCGTTTTATTTAAAGGTCATCCAAACCCAAGCGAAAAGTATTGATCTATTTTCGATATTTATATGCTCATATGTACTGATAATTTTAAAAGTATCTGTTTTGCTTTCCTTTGGCACCATCTTACGGTGTTTGTATATCACAACACCTCCGCTTTGCCCGTGTCTGTTTTAACATTTTGGATTTTAATGAATGAAATCTATGTATTACTGGTTATTTATTAAGTCAGGGATTTCGTTACCACAAATCACTTAAAATCTTTACTAAATTCTAAATTTGGTTTTGAAGTTTGGTTTTACCTGTAGAAAACTTATTTCAAACAGTATAGCACATCCTCATTTTTACGGAGATATGTTGTTTACCGTGCCATTGGATGCTGGATGTGTAATGATTGATAATTTAGTCTCAGATGCATTACTTTTTAATAGTTGTAATTGGCTTTGAACTAGCTGCCAGTAACTGCGAGTACTATCAGATCTGTTGTGAGCCAAGGCTCCGTGTTGAAGGCCGTACTTTAACCTATAATGGTTTACTTTTAAATTGTTATTTGTATGGAGAGTTGTCTCATTGGCACTCACACCACATCTTCCTATATCTAATTAGTGTCTTTTTGTTGATGGGATGTACAAGTACTCGGTCACGTCCACTCTCTGTTTTTGTTAAATGTATTTCTATTTGTATCCATCTGATGAGTTAAGCCTTTTTCAACTGATTTGTATAGTGCGTTCTTATGTTGTACTGTTACACCACTGTCCCAGGTTAAGGGGAGGGTTGGGATCCCGCTAACATGTTTAACCTCGCCACATTCTGTATGTATGTGCTTGTCCAAAGTCAGGAGTCTTTAATTCAGTGGTTTTCGTTTGTTGCTGTGTTACATATTTGTTTTTTGTTCATTTTTTATACATAAATTAGAGCGTTAGTTTTCTCGTTTGAATTGTTCTACATTTGTCATTTCAGGACCTTTTATAACTAACTATGCGGGATGAGCTTTGCTCATTGTTGAAGGTCGTACGGTGACCTATAGTTGTTAATTTTGTGTCACATGGTCTCTTGTGAAGAGTTGTCTCATTGCCAATCATATAACATTTTTTTTTTTTTTTTTTATAAATATATATATAGTTATATGCTCATATGCATTGATAATTTTCTTGAAATAATCATAGATTTTTGTTAGATGTAACTATCTGATGAGTTAAGCCTTATTGTTGTCAATGCTTTTATTTGTTTTGATGCTTTATATGATTACAGGATATTTTCTAGTGTTTTACCTCTTATTTTTTACGTGGCGAGGATCTTCAGAGGTCTCCACGTTTCACAGATTGCTCTGTTTTGCCAGACAAGCTGGGCCGAGGCACGTCAGAGCACGTCCCATATCAAAAAGTAGATATTTCGCCTTATAAACTATGTTAATAACGAATAATTACTAAATAATCAATGTAAATTAATATATTTCTTTCTATTACTGGTGTTGTGAGGAAGGAAATTTAAAAAAAGTAACAAAAATATTGGGATCTATGTAATTCATTCATAAAGTTAAAGATCACAGAGTCAAATGCTGTGTTATTTCTTTGCAAAACAAGGCTGAGCAAATTTTGCCTGCTGTAATAATATTACAACAGTTAAGTGTAATATAGGTACATTAGCAGAAAGCTTTCTTGTGTTAAATTTTGAGTTATTGAACTTGCATGCTAAATATCCACTTTTTGATATGGACGTGCTCTGACGTCCTACAGTCTCAGCTTGTCTGGCAAAACAGACGTTGGATGTCAGAGCAATCTAGGACAAGAGACAGGGTTGAGTCCTTCTGTTCTTTCCAACATAGGTTAACGTGTAGGATGAATTTTCTTATCAATGAAAGAAGAATGCTATCAAAATGAAATTTTACAGTCATATGCATCATGGTTTGAACAATTAAAAAAAAGTCTGAAATTAGACCCCTTACACTAAATTTATCGTTTACGATCACATAAAAAGAGTTTGTTATACAAGGCTCTAAGATGGAACACTCCATCTTTTGGACACATACATGTATATTCTTATTTAACACTGGAAGTATGCACTGTAAATTTCCTTAAACACAGTTTGTTTTCCCAGTCAAAATTGTTGACGTTGTGATGAGGAAAAAAATGGGCTTGGGAATGAATTTATAATGATTTTTTGGGATATTTCAAAATAGTTTTTAGGATATGGGATATTTGTAAAAAATATTTTTTGGGATATTAGGGGTAAAAATTATAAAGATACGGGATATTGGGATAAAAACTTAATGGGATATGGGATATTGATACCCCCCCTAAACAAGCCTCATAAATTTTTCAATTTCAAAATTCGACATTTTTTGAAAATGACCCATATATTTCCTCTTTGTAACATGAATGGTAAATTTTCCTTTGATCTTCTGGTGAGTTAACTCAGTTATTTTTAGTAGAGTGCGTTAACTTAATGATTTGTTAGTTATTTCACTCTCCAATCCCGCCGTAGAGAACTTCTCGTTTGAAAAGCAAAGAATGGGAGGAGCTTAAACCAGTGCATTAACTTCCATCTCAAAAGTTGTTAATGCACAGTCTAGCTATGCCTCCTTGAGGTAATAATTAGGGAGCAACCATTAGAACTTCTCAGTAGGATTTTTTTTCGCACAAAGCGCGATCAATCTTATTTAGTTTTTCAGCGCTATCAATAAATTATTTTTTTTCACGCTTTTCGTGAATTAAATAAGTTAATTCGTAAAGGCGTGCTATATATATATATATAACTTAAAAACTATCTTTAGAATCTTATGAGTGGTGGATATTATACACTGGACCCGGATTTGAATCAGAAATCGGAAAAACATTCGAGTAAACAAAACACAACATAAAAAACTAAGGACAGAGCAACACGAATCACACTAAAAACTTAATGATGTCAGGTGCTCCACACCGTAATCATCGGTCACGGGCACCTGTCAAGTTTCTCATGTAAGAAAAAAAAACCATAACTTATATTAATCGTTTAATGCGAGCAAATAATCAAAATATAAATATTTTCTCATCCCATATGGAATTTACTGACCCCATATATATACCGTAATAGGTCACTAGCACACTATGTAACTAATAATATTGGTTATGTTCTCCTGTAGTTGAAAAAATATCAAACCACGAGTAAATTAAGAGATACCAAGACGACACCATGGCAAAAGAAAAATGTCGAATAGACAAACCGCAATCCATAAAACATTACCCCAAACTGAATATGTTAAAACTTTACCCCAATAATATATGTTAAAACGAACACTAAATTGCATTTGAATGATAAATTCAAGAACACTAACCGTTATCTTGGTGATTTGCTTAAGAAATAATTGATGCAAGCTATACTTTAATGTAGTTTTAACATGGGTAGGCATTATATTCTTGATTATTTTTGCCCAAGCGATTTCGATTCTGATTAGGACAGTTAAGGTATTTTTATGTACGATGTGTATAAGTGTAGAACGTTAACGTTTGTGCAGGCTCTTCCGTGAATTTCCCGTTTTTGTTTGTTAAAAATCAAACGACTGCCACTGTGATTTATCAGAGGGAGTAGTTTTGAACAGCCAGCATGAACGGTTCTCGTATATATCTATTTCAAATATGTCAATTTCGAAATGCAAAACATTACAGTCATGATAAATGACTTAGTAACAACATGTGCATCATTTAAGAGTTTGGAAGTGTTTTTGGTTAATAAAATATATTAATAAATGCATGCCAATTTGTTAAAATTCATTATTCTGCAGTAGTCTATATATATATATATACACGCATGTACAAACAAATTTTATTGGATTTAGACCATAGGATTATTCACAAAGCGAAAGAAGCACGTCATATTAGAATTTTCGTTAAAAAATCAAGAATTTTCTAAATATACTACCGAAATTTACTCAAAGGAACTTACTTCAAATAAATCCGAAATGTAAACGCTAATAGCTGTCCTTTCCTAGATTTAGATATTTCACTTTTACACGCAGGAAACTCAACACTAAAATTTACGACAAAAGGGACGATTTTACTGTCCATATTGTTAATTTTCCATTTTTTGGAAGATGATGATGTTCATTTGACACCATCGTACGGTGTTTATATTTAATAACTGAGACTACTATATATATATGTGTTATAGTAGTTTCAGTTCATAACTAGTTCGCTTTGTCAGTGTCTGTTGTTACGTGCTTGTTTTTTTGCATTACTGGTAAATTATTAAGCCAGGGATTTCGTTACCACAAATTACTTCACTTAACTCTTCCATAGATATAAAGATTTGGTTTTGAAGTTTGGTTGTACCTGTAGAAAATTTATTTCAAACGGGATAGCACATCCTCATTTTTACGGAAATGTTGTTTACCGTGCCCGGAAATTTAGGAAAAATCCTACTTAACTTATCGATCATTTAAATAAACGTATTCTAAAAGGTTACTAGCTGCGATGATTTTGATATTTTCGGACCATGGCAAAAACAAAACCAAAGGCAGTAGAGCTACCGTAACGTTTTCGCAGCTAAAAGATTACCAATTCAACACTCATTGTATATTGTTTTTATTGGTATTGATATGCATGAATCTACGATCTGTCGATACCTGTATCTTGGCATTGCACAATGTCATGTTTTTCTCTAACTGTTTATGACGTCTTTACACTAAATCCACTGGCCGATGTTGGGTGTGTACTGATTGATAATTTAGTCAAAGATACATATTTTTTAAAAATTATTTGTTAGTGGCTTTCAGCTAGCTGTCAGTAACTGCAAGTACTCTCAGATTAGTAATTGGTGTCATTTTGTTGTTGGGATATACAAGTACCCGGCCACTTCCACTCTGTATGTTTGTTAGATGTATTTCTATTTGTATCCATTTGATGAGTTTAACCTTTTTCAACTGATTTTTATAGTTCGTTCTTATGTTGTACGTAACCCTACTGTCCCAGGTTAGTAGGAGGGTTGGGATTCCGCTTGTACATGTTTAACCCCGCCACAATATTGTAATTCATTGGTTGTCGTTTGTTTCTGTGTTACATATTTATTTTTCTTTCATTTTATTGAAAATTAATTAGGCCGTTAGTTTTCTCATTTGAATTGTTTTACATTTGTTATTTCGGGGTCTTTTATAGTTGACTATGTGGTATGGACTTTGTTAATGGTTGAATGCCGTACGGTGACCAATAGCGGTTGAGGTCTGTGTAATTTGGTCTCTTGCGGAGATTTGTCTCATTGGTAATCAATCCAAATAATTTTTTAAGCTCACCTGACCTGAAAGTTCAGGTGAGCTTTTCTCATCACTTGGCGTCCGTCGTCCGTCGTCGTCCGTCCTCGTCCTCGTCGGCCGTTAACTGTTACAAAAAAGCTCCTCTGAAACTACTTGGCCAACCAAACTTGGCCACAATCATTACTGGGGTATTTAGTTTAAATAATGTGTCCGACGACCCCGCCTGCCAAACAACATGGCCGCCATTGCTAAAAATAGAACATAGAGGATAAATGTAGTTGTTTGCTTATAAAGCATTTAGTGTAAACTTGATGGAGTAAAAATGTTTATCAGGATTAGATCCATCTGCCCTGAAATTTTCAGACGAATCAGACAAACCGTTGTTGGGTTGCTGCAACTGAATACGTAAGTTTAAGGAAATTTGGGTTATTATCTTGAATATTATTATAGATAGAGATAAACTGTAAGCAGCAATAAGTTAAGCAAAGTAAGATCTACAAATAAGTCAACATGGACAAAACTGTCAATTGACCCCTTACTGTGGATAAATTACCCTTTATAGTAAATTTTTAGTAAGTTTTTGTCATCTAATTCTTTGACCAAAATCTTCTCTTAAGAAACTATGTAGACAACTTAACCTTACTTGACCAAAATCATCATTAGGGTAGCTAGATGAAACAAGAATTAGTCCATAGTACACTGATACCCCACTCGCACTATCATTTTCCATGTTCAGTGGACCGTGAAATGGGGTCAAAATTTTAAATGGAATTAAAATTAGAAAGATCATATCATAGGGAGTATATGAACTAAGTTTCAAATTGATGTGACTTCCAACTTCATCAAAAACAAAAACTACCTTGATCAAAAACTTTAACCAAAACTTTAACCTGAACTTCGCACTATCATTTTCTATGTTCAGTGGACCGTGAAATTGGGGTCAAAACTTTAATTTGGCATTAATATTAGAAAGATCATATCATGGGGAACATGTGTACTAAGTCTCAAGTTGATTGGACTTCAACTTCATCAAAAACTACCTTGACCAAAAACTTTAACCTGAAGCGGGACGGACGGACGGTACAACGAACGAAAGACGGGCGGAGGCACAGACCAGAAAACATAATGCCCCTCTACTATCGTATATAGGTGGGCATACAAATGTGTCCGATGACCCTGCCTGCCAAACAACATGGCCAACACTGGTAAAAAATAGAACATACGGGTTAAATGCAGTGTGTGGCTTATAAGCATTAGTTTGGCATTGGGGTAAAAATGATCATCAGGTTAAAAACTATCTGCCTTTAAAAATTTCAGATGAATCAGAAAAATCCGTTGATGGGTTGCTATCCCTGATTTAGTAATTTTAAGAAAATTTTGCAGTTTTTGGTTATTATCTTGAATATTGTTATAGATAGAATTAACTGTAAACAGCAATAATGTTCAGCAAAATCAGATCTACAAATAGAATGAAATTCAAAACAGTGTGGCTGTGGCCATTGATTGACACATTAAATTCATCCATTGACTGAGACAATTTACGTGAACGTTTGTCTGTAACGACCACTGTTCACGACGTACCTACGATAGACATTTAAACTGTGGGGTCACCAAAGGTTTCTTAACGCCTTTAATTATAAAATAATTCGAAAAATTAATCAGGAATAACTTTTATGTTTTGATTTAAATAATTGATATAAATCAAAACATCGTGTTATTTCTCATTAATTTTTCGAATTACTTTATTAAGGTGTTGAGAACCTTTGGTGACCCCATAGTTTAAGTGTCTTTAAAAAGTACATAGTGAGCAGTGGTTGTTACATACAAACGTTCACCTATATTGTCCCAGTCAATGGATGAATTTAATGTGTCAATCAATGGCCACAGCCACACTGTTTTGAATTTCATTCTAAGTCAAACAAGGCCAAAATGGTCAAATGACCCCTTAAAGAGTTCTTGTCCTTTATAGTCAATTTTTAACATTCTTTTGTAAATTTTCACTAGGGTATCTTGAATGAATAATGTATCTGATAACTCATCCAACCAACATGGCCACCATGGCTTAAAAAAGAACATAGGGGTTTACTATAGAAGTATACGGGAAAATTGTTAAAAAAAATTAAATGTAAATGGTCACAACTTGAACACGAATTAAAACAACGATAAGGGGTCTTAAGTAACTCTTGTAAGATTGCACTGGGATGACCTGCTTTTAATTTAACTATACTGGGCCAAATTAAACCAACCTTGCCATGATCTTAATCATTATATATTGGGTTATCTTTTACGGTTTACTATGATTTTAACATGATTTTACATGACTTCAAAGACCACAGTAGACTGCAGGTGGGCGGACACACGCTCTTGAGAGCCTCTGGTTTATATATACTATCCAAAACCGCGGGTGATCTTATGTTCTCTGGGTATTCAATATCTCTCAATATATATTTTAGTCATATTCAATTCGCCGTTTCAGAATCTAATGCATACTGGGTAATATTTTCAAAAGCGTACACCAAAGCGTTTTGATTGGTTTAAAACGTTATAAACAATGGAAATTCAACCAATGACGTAACGTTATTTTCACTTTGGGGTACGAACAATGAAATTACCCATGATGCTTTAGATTCTGAAACGGCCAATTGAATAACTACTTATATTATCATGTCCATATACACACAAATATTTGCATTTGTGTTTTCCATAACTATTTATTGGAATATTCAACCTATCCATCCTTGGGATGTTTTCTGCTCTTTGGTTGGTTGGTTGTCTCTTTGACTGTACTTACATTATGTCAAAATTTGTATTGTTGTCGCCTACAGAAGACACCATGCATTTAATTTCAATCATTAAATTTGTTTGTTTTAAACACAATATTATGTGGTTAGCCGCGTGGTATAAAGCATTTTAAAAGTACACAAAAATATATCAAACGCGATGTTATATATTTGGCGAGGAATACGGTTAACTCTTTCAACAGAGAACATAAAACATAAGTTGTGTACGTGCAAGCAAGAAAAAGGGTAACAGAATATATGATCCATTCAATGCGAAAAGGTAAAAAACGTGTTTTTGGTAAACGTTTCATAACAAGTAGTAAAAGTACGTAAAAATATTGTTTTTTAAAAATTTTGTCCCCTATTTGTCAGTTAAAAAATGAAAATAACGTAGAAATTTTTAAATGTTTTACCGAGGCAAGTAAATACTTTTTTTATATGTGGAACAATGCAATTGGGATCCGAAATAAAAGCAATTGCGACAATAAAGAGAGAAAAGGTCATCATCTTTACCTCTTCATCTTTCATCTAGAGTTTTTTAAATTGAAGTTCAGTAAGGTTAAGTTATTCAATTTATAAATCAAACGTGCTTAAACCGGATTCGAAGCTTTGCCCACATTAAAATAGGGGCAAAAGATACCAGATGAACAGTCAAACTAATAGATCGAAAATAAACTGACAACGCCTTGGCAAATAAAGACTTAGCAACAAGATTCGGGCCCACAAAAAACGGGGAGTGATCTAAGGTGCTCCGAAAGGGTACCCAGATCCTGCTCCACATGTGACTTCCGTCGTGTTGCTCATGCTATTACAAACCCACCCGATACAATGCATTTATCTCTGAGTTGTGAGCGAGATCCTTATCCTACTGCTACCCGTTTTATGCTTAACTTGGCATAAATAATTAAACAACAGTTCAAATTAATGATGTTCTATTCTTCAAAACACATCCATATCCAATCGTTACAATAAAACAAGAGAACAAGATAAACTAACATATCATACAAATACGGAATGCAATCCGCATATCAATACACCAAAGACTGGTTAAGGAGAGATAACTCTCATAAAAGTATGTTAACTTTACCAAACGACTTGACATACCAAACTGACATATAACATCCCCCCGAACAAATAAACAAACCCCGTTTGTTTTCAATGGTCAAGGCGTTTGGTCATTTAAAATAGTTCAAAAATCAATTATTTTCATAAAAAATAAAGATGGCTTATTTATTTCTTCCAAGCTATTATTCATTCAATCAATATCAAATCTTTTACTATACTCAAAATAAAAATCACTTCCTACTGCATATTCCACAATACAATTGGTTATACAGAGCAAACTTTAATAAATGATGACACCAGCAGAGACCTTGGCTCTTATTAAATGGAAATACAATTAAAGCAACGCAATGGCCATATACGCTGCCTCAATAAATACAACCATAAAAAATAGGTTATTTCTGGTATTGTACACCAAATCCGTCATTACAAATGACAACAATATAAATGCTCCTTAAAACGCAGTATTTTCCTTTTAATTGCATAAATGCAATATTTGCTATTTATCAAACTTCAAAAATGACTATTCATTTGAAAGCAAACGTTAAAATATATTTTTCTTCAACAAAATGAATTACTTAAATTCAAAACTTTCTCTACTAAATTAACTTCTCTTCTCAAATCGTAACTGATCCGTAACTAAAAAATATACAATTAAGAATAAAACTTCAACAAAAAATCAAAAACAGTAACTTTGAAGTAAAAATCTTTTAAAACTGCTACCATAGCAATATTTACGAAAATATTCTCTCGATATTTTGTATAAAACAAATTCTTATTACAGAGTAATACTTCAACAAATCTATTTACAAAATACTTTTCCCAATCAACTGACACCCATTGATTACATTGTCAATATTTGTTTCCTTTTCTCACAAAAATTTCACTATCAATTTATACACATATTATTACTGTTAAACGAAATTACAATTAAACACATTGTTCTTTTAAAGAATCTAGTCCTTGAAATAGTTCTTGTCAAAATTAACATGGTTTTAAATGCCATAAAACATAATTTATTAATGTTCATAAAAAAAATACACAATTAGTTAGCACATGGCGGTGGTTTGGACTGTACCATCTTCTTTGTATGTTCATTTAGCTGTTCAAATGGAATCCACAACGCATTTTGTGCCGGTTCACCTTTAAATTGCACACGGTATTCAGTTTTTCCATTTATTTTACGTTGAGACAAAATTCTCTTAACTTTATAATAAGTGTCTGATTGGGTCGTAAATTCATCGGACGAGTTTGTATCTAAAGTGGAAAGTTGAAAACGAATAGGACGTTTTCTAGTTCGTGTTGAACGTCTGACAACCGGTTGAGTCTGTGGTAACGGTGGGATAGCTTCTGTATGTTCTGAATCACTGTCTGTAGAAGGATCATCTGATTCACGGTTAATTTCGGCTGTATGAACTTTTGATAAAAAATAGTCTGACGGTTCGGGTGCACGAACATATGCAATTTTTAGTCTATCCAAATGTGTGTCATATTTAAGAATTTTGCCGGAAGATGGTTCTTTAAGATTCACAATGTGAGGTGATTTTATAGCGTTTACGATAAAGGGTCCACTGTATTTTGGTTGAAACTTTCGTCCTGGGCCACTCGGATCTTTAAGTATATATACATAGTCTCCAACAGATAAATACAACGGATTAGTCTTTTTGTTATATCGATCCATCATAAGTTCTCCTGATCGTTGTGCATTGGTACGAATTTCTTCTCTAATTATATCTAACTTTTTGGCCTGTTTTTCTACATAGTCACGATAATCGTCAGGTAAAGTTGAGAAATCGGTTTGATGTGACAAACAAAGCGGAAATTTAGGTCTTGTTCCGTATATAATCTCATAAGGCGAATATTTTGTAGAGGAATTTATTGAGGCGTTCATTGAAAACGTAATGGCAGGTAGCACACTGTCCCATTGCGTTCCTTTTTGAATGTATGGAGTTAGTCTCTCGGCTAACGTTCGATGAGTTCTCTCGCATGCTCCTAAACAATGATGTATCATACTGGGCGTAAAATTTTGACGAATTTCAAGCAATTTACAAACTTCCTTAGTACAGTTTGAAATGAACTCACTTCCATTGTCAGATATAATTGTGTCACAAACACCAAATTGACAAAACATATCAAAAACAGCATATGAAACTGTCATTGCGTCACAGTTTGGAATAGGCACATTATATACAAATTTACTGAACATATCTATAGCTGATAAAATGTATGTATACGATCTTTGTGATGTCGGTAAAGGTCCATAGAGGTCAACTTGCCATATTTGAAATGGTCCAGAAGGTGTACGGTACGATATAATTCCAGTTTTAGTATGAGCTTTTGTCATTTTTCTAGATTGACAGTCATGACAGGATTTGACATATTCGGTTACAAGAGATGGCAATTTGTCGAAATAAAAATGCTCACTTATTAAATCTATAGTGTTTTGTATGCCTCCATGGCCTCCCATAGGCGAATCGTGAAAAATTTCCATAATTGGTCTTATGAGTATTTTCGGTAAAGCTAACTGGTATTTTGGCTTGTGGTCTCTAGTTCGTTTGCACTTAGCATTTCGGTTGTGAAAAAGCAAATTATTCATCAGTAAATAATCTGCAGAACGTAGTATAAGCCGTCGTGCATCTCGTTGTAAATGTGGCAAAACTTGATTTTCAAGATAGTCAATAATTTGTCGTAAATTAACATCATTTCGTTGCAATTCTTTCACACTGTCTGGACTAAAATCACTTCGCTTAAATAGTTCTATGCTTCGTTTCACAAGTTCGTCGTCACTTGAAACTATCGGAACAGGTTTATTTTCAATCGATGTATCGTCCTCTGTCGATGTATCATTATCCTTTTGACTTTCATTTGTAAGTTCATTGTCACTTTTTTCACCTAATAAAATTTTCTGCACTGCATTTACAGAAATGTCATTTAAATTGGAAGCATTTGTGAATTTCAACCATTCACGCTCGTGCAAGTTCAATGCGGAATTGCAATCTATTTCGTCGTTTAATTGTTCATCTTGTGTCTTAACTTTCAAAGGGTCAAATTCATGTAAAACATTGTCTAGAGTGTCGCAATTATGAGTACTTTCATTCATCAAATAAGTTCCATCTATGGCTTCCAACGGTTTTAACATACTAATATTGTCTATGTAGTTTAGTGCAAAACATTGATCTTCAGTAATACATTCAATTTCCACCTTTGCTACGTCCTGAGCATCGGCGGAATGTTTACATTTTTGTTGCAGCGTCGGTTTCAAAAGCGCAGTTGTATCTTCACACGGAGAATCGAAAAATTCTAATTCAATACGATTCGCTTCATCCTCTGTCTGCTCAATCGGGCTACATTTAGGCAATGTAAATACTGTACTAATGCAGTGATTTTCGCTTAATTTTGGAGAAATATATTCATATTCGGTATCGGCTGTATATCCTGCGTCAAGATCGGTTTCTTCTGTTTCAAAGTCGATAAAGTTTAAAGTTTGTGTATTGTTCTCAACGGGATTCGAAATACTAATTTGTCCTGTCGTTTCCTGAACATACGGGAAAAAGAGGTCATCTTCCGCCGGACTTGAATTCTCACCGGACACATCACTTCCAATACAACGAGATAATGCATCCGGTACTTGCATTTGCGCGGCTGGTTTGTAACGAATTTCGAAATTGTACTGTTGTAATATTGCAAGCCAACGATCATATATCGCTCCTTTCAGTTGTTTTTCAATTAGCGGTCGCAATGCCTTGTGGTCACACTCAACGATGAATTCATTGCCTCTTAGGTAACTTGAACAATCAGTAACGCTTGTAACGACTCCTAATAGCTCGAGTTTAGTTGGACCGTATGACCTTTGCCAATGATGTAAAGCTTTCGAACCAAAACGGACTACTCTAACTTTTTCAATGTTTTTATTTTCATCAGGATGTTTTTGGTACAACATATATCCTATCCCTTTTGAAGATGAATCAACGGCCAAATAAAACGGAAGGTTAAATTGAGGAAAGGCTAAGATTTCCGAGTTGAGTAAACGTGTTTTAAGTGCATTTAATGCCGTTTCTTGTTCTTTGTTCCATTGAAATAAGGCACCTTTTCGCAATAATTTTGTCAATGATTGAGTTATTTCACTATAGTTCGGTATAAACTTTCGGAACCATCCAAATAAACCTAAAGCTCTGCGGAGTTCTTTTAAATTTCGAGGTGACGGATATGTTTGTAAAGCTTGAACACGATCTGGGGGCGGTTTTATTCCTTTTGACGAAATATGGTGTCCAAGAAATATACATGACTGTTCTGCAAATTGACACTTTTTCGGGTTCAGTTTAAGACCAGCACTTCTAAAACGATTGAATACATCGGTCAAGTCATTAATATGTTCTTGAAATGTCTCTGAACAGATTAACACATCGTCCAAATAGCAAAGACATGACCTGAAAGTTAGTCCGGACAAAACTTTGTCCATTAAAAGTTGAAACGAGTTCGGTGCTGAGCTAAGTCCCATGGGTAATCGATTGAATTTGTATGTCCCAAAACATGTATTGAAAGCCGTATATTTCGAACTTGAAGGGTCTATTTTCATTTGGAAAAATCCGGAACTCATGTCAATGGATGTTATGAAATTTGGTTTTCTTTGTGAAAAAGATTCTGTTAAGTCTTGTAAATCCGGTATATTATATGAGAAAATTTTACACTGAGAATTTAGATATCTGAAGTCGCAGCAAAAACGAAATTGCGAAAGACTGGAGTCTTTGTCATATGGAGGTCCTTGTTTTGTTCCATGTACACGCTTAGTAACTAGCACAATCGGACTTGTTATCGGTAGGTCTTCATCTGGAAATACAGGAGAAATAATTCCTTGCTCAAGCAAATTGTCCAAATGATGCCTTAAAACGTCCTTTTTATCGGGCGACAAACGATAAGGTTTCTGATACTTCGGTTTGGCATCAGGTTTCAACAGTATTTTATGTTTAACTAAATCCGTGAATCCTAAAGCAGGATCTGACTTTGTCACAAAAATGTCTTTATTGTTGTACAAAAACTTGTGTAAATCGTTACGCTGAACTTTGTCCAAATTAGATTTTTCAAACAGAAAATTCGCAATAAAATCCGTGATTTCACTGTTAAACGTGTTGTTGTTCTCGGATTGTACAGTAGAATCAAGCCTAACCGGGTCACTTTTACTGTTTACACTATTTGTATCGTTTATCAAATTCACGTTTTGAACGCAATGATCTGTAGTATCGTTGAACGGAAGAAGCGAGTGTTCAGATGTAATTTCGTCAAACATAGCTAATGTTTTTCCTTTATACAAGTCAATACTACAACTGTTTGGATTTAATATTTTAATTGGAATAAGTCTACCTTTTGACACAGAAACGACTCCTTTAGAAATAACCAATCCTCTAGATACAATATATTTACTAGACGTACAAATTTCTTGTTTTCCATAATAAATATTTGACGGAACTTTTCCCCATATAATTGTCTCTGTATGTGGTAAAATCGTTGTCCTTTTTGTACAATATACATTTGATGTTTTTGGAACAGCGGACATTTCACTAAAATCAATCACCATTTTATTCGCAATTAAATAGTTTGTTCCCAAAATAATAGGATGTGATGACATTTTCAAAATATAAGTAAAAACACGATGATTGGCTCTTGAAATATTCATTTGTACGTAAGCCGTACCAACAACTTCAATCTTTTGACTGTTAGCTAAAACAATGGACTCACGAACATCTGCATTAAAATCTGACTTCTTACTATACGGCAACGAATCATAAAGTTGTTCTGAAATAATGTTCACTGAACTTCCTGTATCAACCAATGCAGAAACTTTCAAAGAATCAAAACGAACAGTTAAATATAAAAATTTAGAGTCCGAAGAAATGAAGGAATCAGTACCAGAATCATTTTCGGATGACGTAATTACATCATTTTCACCAGTATACAATGTCATATTCTCAACACAAAAATCTTTATTTACATTCATACATTTATTTACACGAGATCTAGATCTACTCCGAATTCTTGAAGCACTTATGGACGGTCTCCTAGGGGAGCGTGCTGTGTGGCCCCCAGGAGGAAAGAGTTTCCCTTCTGAAGTTGACCGCATTCTTTTGCCGAATGTCCCGTCTGTCTGCATATTTGGCATTGCATGTTAGTGTCATTGTGTTGAACTGTTTGTCCGAAAATAAAACACTGCAAAGCAACATGTCCATTTTGAGAGCATAATTGGCATATGTTTTGAGGAGAGAGATTTCCCGTACCGTTCCAATTACAATTTCTTTTGAAGTGTCCTGTGGCATTACATTTATAGCAGGGCAAATTTCGACGTGGTGCGCTTGGATATGTGTTGTGAGAAAAATTATTGTAGCCCATAGGTGGTTTTACATTGTAGTCTGTTTGTTTTTGTGTTTTCATATCATTCATGAGATCGGTCAGCTGATTCATTTGAGATCTTAAACTCGAAATTTCGGATTGGCTTGTTGAAATATTTCGTGCGGCGGCAACTGTATTTTCACATTCCCTGTATTTATACGCCTCGCCTGTTTTCGCTAGTGTTAATGCGTCTGATGCATCTTTTGGTTTACTTGCGCGGACATAAAATGCAAGTTTGTCAGGCAACCCATCAACAAATTTTGACATGACTTCGTGTTCAGGTTTGGAAAGCAAGTCCGCTTTTTCTACGAGCTGACAATAAAAATCTTCAATCTCTTGTCCCGGGTTTAATTTCAAACTATTGAATAACTGATTTTCAATAACGACGGATGGATTTTCCCAGTTGAATTTAACATATTTAGCGTTAAAAAGTTCTTTAATTGTTTGCCAGTCTAAATCAGAAGTTAGTCCGTTGTACCATGTTAGCGCGGGGCCCTGAAGATGGAGGTGAAATGCTGCTAGAATTTTGGCATCATCAAGCTCATGGAGAGCTCATGGAGAGTGGCAAAGGATTCAAATTCTTTTATAAATTTTGAGCCATTGTCTTTGGGGTATCCGGAAAACTTTTTACAGGAGGCTAATTTGTCCATAATGTTTTTCTTTGGTGGTTTGCTTTTATTAAGTTGATCGTTCAAAGAATTAGGTAAATCATTGAAGGCAGGTATATTTGCGGAATCATGGTTTATCGATGTTGTAAGGTATGTGTTTACAAAAGTATTGTCTAGAATTGTTATATCTCGATACGAAGGGTTTATGTACAAGTCTTCCTCACTGTCACTGTACCTTACTTTATCATCATCCCAATCGTAATACATCGAAATTATAATAATCAGTTCAAAGTCTACTATGATTTTCCATAGGCTATGTACGCAAGAAAATGCAATACTTCCACGTGTCCGACCGCATGGCCGCCTTCCCACTGGGGTTAATTTCACAGGATCGTGCTTAAATAGATGTTGTTTTGTTATAAGTAATGTGTTTGAATGTTCTTACTAACAACCGGGTTCCTCCACCATTTTATGCTTAACTTGGCATAAATAATTAAACAACAGTTCAAATTAATGATGTTCTATTCTTCAAAACACATCCATATCCAATCGTTACAATAAAACAAGAGAACAAGATAAACTAACATATCATACAAATACGGAATGCAATCCGCATATCAATACACCAAAGACTGGTTAAGGAGAGATAACTCTCATAAAAGTATGTTAACTTTACCAAACGACTTGACATACCAAACTGACATATAACACCCGAGTGAAAACAATCAATTGGCAAGTTTCGACACTTAAATTATACATGGACAAATTAGTAAAAATTGTGAAATGAATGAGCGAAATAATTTAAAATAAACAGTTGCACCATGAGCGCATGATACGCCCGTCTTCTTGTGTGCGAATGTTTATGCAACAATCATAAATAGTTCCTGACATACAGCGCGACATGTGAAAACCCCCCTTTTTTATAAAAAAAACTCAATAACTCTTAAATAAAATTTTGAATCAAAACCCAAAAGTATACAGACCTTAAGATTGATATAACTAAGAAGTGTGTTAAGTTTGAAGCAATAACCATAAATCGTTTTTGAGATACGACGCAATATGTGAAAACTCCCTACAGTACTCCTTTTTTTAAATAAATACTCAATAACAAAATTTTGAATCATCACCAAAAAGTATACAGATCTTAAATTAATATAACTAAGAAGTTGGTAAGTTTTATGCAATAATCATAAATCGTTTTTGAGATAGGGCGCGACATGTAAAAAGAACCCCCTCCCCTGTTTTAGTTATAAAGTCCCGTTATTCAAAAGTTTTAATCTTATTTTCACCAAAAAGTATACAGATCATTTAACCACCATAAGAAACAAGTATATTAAGTTTCATGAAACTTGAATAAGTCGTTCTCAAGTTACGGTGCGACATGTTTACGCCGGACAGACGGACGGACGGACGGACGCCGGACTTTTGTATACCATAATTCGTTCCATCAAAATTTTGACGGGCGTATCAAAATTAAGGGGGAGTTTAAAGGTGTGTAGAGAATACAACTTAATCGTATGAGAAAAAGTAACTAATCTGCTACCTTTTTGAATGAGAAATATGAGAATATAAACATGACGAAAGCCATTATATAAAGCCCAAATATAGCAAAAGGGGAAACAATACAACAGCGAAACTAACGGGGTAATTTATGTTTATAACATTAATTAAACGACGAAAAATAATTACGAAAATCAATTGATGACGGTTCCTGGCTTTAAACATGCAAAGAAATGTCCATATTACTTTTTAAGTTATCAATATTTTAATAAGAGGGAATAATTCACTTGAAGAAAGAAAAAAAGAAGGAAAATACGGACAATGAAACAGAAAATTTTGGTTAATTAAAAGTCGGTTTAAACTTTTTGAAACGGGAGGTTTGTCGATCTAGTTTCAGGGGCGGATCCAGCCATTTTAAAAAGGGGGGTTCCCAACCCAGGATAAAGGGGGGGTTCCAACTATATGTCCCCATTCAAATGCATTGATCGGCCAAACAAAAGGGGGGGTTCCAACCCCCGGACCCCCCCTCTGGATCCGCCACTGAGTTTGATTGCAGCTAATGTGAAAGATAGAAACCGACGATTCCAAAGGACAATATAACTGAGTCGCAGAACACTTTGCATGGTTAAGCTTGATCTCTGACTATGGATTGATGTCAACTTTAGATACACAAATGATCCCTGTAAACTATATTGATTGGAATACAATAGTTGATGCGAACCCTAAAACCATCACAATAATTGCATAAAAACAATTTCAATCTGGCAAAACATTCATGCTATCAACGATATCAGATTCTAATCAAATGTTAAGTGTTGTTGGCATATTCATTCAATACATCAATATTTGTTATAACAAAGACAGGCGGTACTATCATCATCATCACACAACAGACAAGGCATTCCAAATCACACGTTCTGATAATTATACAGTCATTTTGGAAGTAATATACATATCATTGTTGTGCTACTATGGTATTTTATTGGTATTGCGTGTAGACATATGTTGTGAGAGGTTACAGTGTATTGTAATGATGTCTGTGTCATCTGCCACTGCAGCAGCGTCAACGCGCCCTAGAAAGGATTCTAGAACTACAAGTCCTAAAGTCAGATCTATGACACCTAAACAATCGGGAGTAGAAGGTTTAGAAGACTTTCAAAGGTAAGACAATTTACAAGTTGCTTTCTATCTTTAATCGAAGTTTTGCAAAAAACAGTTCCGATTTTTTAAGTAATGAATAATTTAAGGAATCAAACCAATTTCCAAAGTAAAACATTCTTAAAAATACCGTAGACATACCGGAATGGCCTCGCTATCACTGTACGCAGCTAAAAAAAAAGGCTAGCTTTTCACTCGCAAACAAAAGGTGTAAATGAAAAGGATCGTGTACAACCAAGACTTGCAAATGCATTAAAGCTATGATACCGTGTGGAAGTAAATGTCGCCCCAAGCCTACATGCAAGAATGTAATAAGAGATGGAAACTAACTATGGCATCAATATTTAATTTTTACGTAATATTTGAATCATGACACATTTTGTATGGATTATACAGGAAAAAACACCATTTTGTGATTAGAAACTAAACAAAATGATAGAATTGTTAAATACTTCAGGTAAAGATAGCTTTCAGACACTGCTTTGAGAATATCAAAAGAAAAGATAGGGTCACCGTACGTTTTTTCCGGCTAAAATACAAAATAGGAAAATTCCATTCAAAATCCTTCAGAAAATGCACTTTTTTAGCGTTACATCCCCTTTAAATACCAATTTTTAAAAAAAAATAAAAACAACCAAAAATAATTCATATTTGCAAAAATATCAATATTTAGAAGTTATATTCTTATAAATTGGTACTTTTAAATGAAAATGTACATTAAACATCTGCATTCCTGCATCAAATTTTGCTAACTTGATGGAAAATCTGGACCTTTGATTCTCTGTTTTTTACAATCCAAGATGGAGGAAGACACCCATACCACCTTAAATCATCTTTACATAACACTTAACGTGTCTGTATTACACAAAACGTCAAAGATTGCATTCAATATTTAGTATCTTCAAAACAATTATGAATAGTACATGTATGTTGCATAATTGTTAGTAGTATTATATTACAGTTTATAGAGAATTAAAATCGACTTTCTGAATGAAATGCAAAAATCTTATTTTGGCAATGCTATATGTTTAATGTTTGGGATATGCTTAATTTTATGTACAGTCTTTTTGGTCTTTTCTATGTTTGTCAGTTTGTTTTCGAATTGTCAGTTTGTATGTTCCTTTCGTGTCTTTCGCTTTTTTAAATTAACTGTTACACTAGTTATTTACAATAGAAACACACAGTTTTATAGAAAGAAGGGTCGTATAGCTAGGTATACCATGAAGTAACAATGTAAGGAAGTACATTTACCATTTATGTTAAATCGATTAACCTTGATTCTCCATTTATGTTCTAAATCAGAAAGCTTAACCAATTTACAATTTGATTGATTAATATTTAATCGTCCAATGATGATTTATGGAAAGTAGTAAGTCCTAACAAGATCTAGAACCGATTATGTAATAAATTGTATTTTTACTGTTGTTTCATCACATCGTAGGAGGTCAAGTACCATTGATGTGGTAAATCGAACATACTCGTCTATGTTGGAATGGCGATGTCAATGATTTAAATGAAACATAAAGAGATACGACGTACGAACAAAGTAAAAAAAATAAGCCAATGAAAGACAGACAAAACCATGTCGAAAAGAAAGTAAAAACGAAAAGAACAACTTTTGACATTCAAACTATGAAAAAATCCCCAATCATTGTCGAAGGACCGTGATTCAAAAATCTCCATGGAAAAGACACGAGCTAATATTATTACAACTACATACTAAGTATCATTAACTTACCATTAGTTGTTTCCTCAAACTGACCTAATCTTAAACTTTAACATTTAAATTAAAGAAAAAATTCAGTGATTTAACCATGATTGTGGGGTAAGGGCCCAATAGTCTCCATGGAAATGAGATGTGCCACTTCCACTTTAACTGCATACTAAATATAATTGATATACCGCTGTTGATACCCTTTTAAAATGACATCACAAATGGTTAAACAAATTGTTGACGACACCCCTGCCAGAAACAGGACACGCTTCTTCGACTATTAATCGACACGAGACAAAACAAAAACCGAAGAAACGTCGCATTCGGTGATGTCATAAAGGGATAATCGATGGTTAATACAAATTGTAAATATCACAGGTTATCAGGCACACAGACAATTATAAGCGGTCTACCAAACTTGCTGATTATATATATAATAAAAAAAATTACAAGTTTAAAAAAACATTGATTTAGTAGTATCATTGTATCAGCAACAAATCCTCTTTCCAGGAAATATCGCTCATGTGACATGGTGAAGCTGCGGTATTTCATTAGATAAAATAAGGTTGGACTTCATTTTTCATTTATCCTCTGACAATGATAAACAATACTATAAATCAAGGACGTCTAAATCTCAGGAAATTACAAAATCTCTCATACGATGTAATCTTAATATATTACCATTGCAAACACTCACGAAACTAATTTAACATGTGGAACAAAGAAAAAAAAATGTGGGATTTTTTTATAAGACTTAAAAGAAAAAAGCTTTTACAGTTTTTAACATTTAGGAATTAGAAATAACTTGTTTGAATTGTATTTGGCACGGAACAAAGAAGACATTACGGGCAAGCCTTTTTGATGCATAGATTCATGTTTCTATCACATTGGTTTGAAATTTTCCCAATTTATTTTGCATAAAAAGTCCATAAAAATTAACTGTCTGTATTCGTTACTTTCACTGCACTTTATCAACACTCTACTAGACAGTTTACACTGTAACAAGAGGCAGACAAATAATATAAATAATGATTTACAATGGTGAACATAGACTCTGATGCATGATTTTTTTTTTATTATTAATTGTTTATGGCTTTTAAATAGCTGTCAGTAACTGCGAGTACTCTCAAATCGTATTTTCTTGTTGATGTTCGACCTGTTGATACGTTTATAATGCTTTTTTGTTATTTT
Source organism: Mytilus edulis (assembly GCF_963676685.1). Taxonomy (NCBI): domain Eukaryota; kingdom Metazoa; phylum Mollusca; class Bivalvia; order Mytilida; family Mytilidae; genus Mytilus; species Mytilus edulis. The sequence goes on along the minus strand of NC_092344.1, from coordinate 35,104,454 downwards.
ATATTAATATGGATTTTGTCTATATACCAGCTTTGATTATTTGGAATATCTTCTAATTTTCCCTTCTTCTTACTACATTTGTATAAATTTCAAGATTTACCTGTATTATTAAAACCGTTTTTTTTTTTTCAAAAGTGATTATTTTCGAAGGGTTAAATATTTCGCAGTTGTGTCTTGCCATGGCTTTGTTTGGACTTGCTTGTTTGCTTTTTGGCCTTGAATGTTTATCCCTAATATTTTATTAACTGTGCATTTGCATTCAGATATCGCAGATCAAATTTATTCGTTCATAGTGTATTAATATACGTTTTTTGATTGAGTTAAGCCTGCCAAACGATATTTTATCGTGTGTTTTTCTATGTTGTGATGTTATGCTATTGTTTCAGAAAAAGGGAGAAGGTTAACCTATGGTACCATTATAACGTTTAATCCCGCTGCAAATGTTTGCACCTGTCCTAAGTCAGGAATCTGATGTACAGAAGTTGTCGTTTGTTTGTGTAATTTATAGTCCAGCTGATTCGTGCATTTTATCAGAAGAATTGTAGGTTTGATGATAAAAGCATGAAACTTTGCACAATGGTAGATCTATATATGGTTGTCAATTTAAGCTATGGACCAACCCTGAAAAATCCAATATGGCGGCCATTTTCAAGATGGCTGCCAATTAGTCAAAATCTCAGTTACCATTTTTAAATTACAGCAAATAATATTAAAATCTAATAGTTTTGAAGCATGAAAAATGTGATTCAACGTTTAAAGTAAGTCATGGCGGTATTTTAAACATTAAATAAAAAATGAAATGGCGGACATTTCAAAATGGCCGCCAAAAATGTGAAAATTTAATTTATCTTAACTTAAACATGTCTCTGTTAATATTCCTTTCATTCTTCGAATTGCTATTTGCAGTTGATACTACGTTATAAGGATTGTGTTCCCATAAAACATGGCTTGTAAGATATTTTAATCAAAGATCCCATAAATGGAAACATTCGAACATTTTCATGACGCCTTTATGAAATGCTTGACTATGTACCATCTAAGTCACAAATGATGATTTAAAATAAAATCGATGTGGTATGAAAGCTTATGAGACAAATCTCAACAAGAGACCAAATGTCACAAAAATTAACAGCTATAAGTCACCAGACGGCTTTCAACTATGAGTAAAGCCCATTCCACATGTTCTACCTTTCCTTGACCGATTCATAGTAGAATGAAATTCAAAACAGTGTGGCTGTGGCCATTGATTGACACATTAAATTCATCCATTGACTGAGACAATTTACGTGAACGTTTGTCTGTAACGACCACTGTTCACGACGTACCTACGATAGACATTTAAACTGTGGGTCACCAAAGGTTTCTTAACGCCTTTAATTATAAAATAATTCGAAAAATTAATCAGGAATAACTTTTATGTTTTGATTTAAATAATTGATATAAATCAAAACATCGTGTTATTTCTCATTAATTTTTCGAATTACTTTATTAAGGTGTTGAGAACCTTTGGTGACCCCATAGTTTAAGTGTCTTTAAAAAGTACATAGTGAGCAGTGGTTGTTACATACAAACGTTCACCTATATTGTCCCAGTCAATGGATGAATTTAATGTGTCAATCAATGGCCACAGCCACACTGTTTTGAATTTCATTCTATCTTTTTTCCTCAGAAAATTTGTCAATACTGTGTGATTTGTTCCTTATTTTTTCATATCTGTGTTTTCAACAAATGAGTTTTTAAAGCAGTGTTATCTATCATACAGAAATGGGAAACCTGATTTCATTTCAAATTTTCACATTTGGTCAAACATAAGATAACCAAATTAAAAAACAATTGGCATACTTAACATATACCAACATGTTTTGAATTTGATTATACTGGATATGACTCTTCAAACTATTTAACCAATAACACTTGAGATCATCCCCTGTTTTATGAGTGGGTTCATGTTGCTTATGGTGTCTTTCTCAACTTCTTTAACATTTAAACAGCAACATATTTTCACAGCAGTTTTAAACATGTGTACCAAGTACATACAGCCCATTTAGTCTTTGCATCACTCCTTACCATATTTGAAAAAGCAATGTAGATAAAATCATAATCCTCCAAAATTTGTATCTACCGCTAGAGATCTTTCAACCATATTTTATGAGCTCATACAAAACGCTGATACATTTGCGATAAATATCCAATAGGGTATATATATATATATCCATTTCTGTCAAAGACTTCATATGTATGTGCTGTATTTGTGCGATATCATTAATAACATTCAATACGATAACCCGGCCTTCTTATTTTACAAGTGTGTAATTCTACTCATTGCTTGATCTACATATACCATTTTCAAATCACGTTTACAACACTAGAACTATATAGTTACTGGTACACCACATACTATAGCACACAGACACTACGATAAATTAGATAACAAATGCTAAGAACCACAGAATAAGCAGCATAATAACATCTTTATACATTAGAAGGAACATGATCTTTACCTTCTAACATAAAAATGTCTACTTCAGTCATTAATGTTACAGATTAGTAGAGTTACATGGACTCAATTTATCCTAATTAATTCTTTCGTTGACTGTTACTTAGTTTACACCACTGTCTCGTTCGTCAGTTAAAACTATTCTAGGATCTTTGTATAAGAATGAGAAGTAAACATGCTGTAACTTCATGGATATATCTTGTTCATGATGCATAAGAGCCTGTGAAAAGAATCTGCTGTTCACGAAAAACTATGTTCAATTACAGCTTTCTAAGCAATCACATAAGCTTCAAAATAATTTAGTACCTCTACTGTTCCTGGATCCAGCTGTAAAAGGGTGATATTCATTATTAAAGAGATGGTTCTAGTCAAGTTGATTGTAGTACTATAATAGAAGACTAAAACAGAGGTAACTGTGAAATCGATGGCATAGTAGTTGTCTCAATGGAATAATTTGAGTGCATCTGAATATTTGACCAAAAGATAATCACGTAATGTTTTAATGACTGTTGGAAAAGATTTTGCGAAACATTGAAATGTTTTCCTAAATGACAATTCTTTAGCCGTAATTGAACTCCAGTTGTTTTCAATATTGTTCATGGCTGTTGTTGTAAAAGCATCAGCATTCGTGAAAGGATCAACATATTCAGTACTGAATAGATGGAATCTTTTAGTACAGTCAATTTAGATAAATGAATAATTGGATCACACTAGTACATAAACGACATCATGCCCACATCGTGTCCATCTGTATGTGCAGTTTATTCATGCATCGTAGTCTTGTTGTAGTTGCCCTGTTTAATTGCATCACCAAAATAATATTTGACTAGAAGAAGTAACTGTCTTGCTAATGGCATGCCCTCATCATAGTACTGCAATTATGTTTAGATTATTACTATGTCCTCTTCCACCTAATCACAAAGGAGCTGTTTGAGTCGAGAATTTTTCATACTTGTTTAGATATTGGAAAAACGCCAGTATGTACACGCCATTTCTCGTTGTAGGCTACATTTCTCCAAGAAGGATATCGCAGTTACGATTTTCTATAATTTCTTCACAAATCTTTTAATGTTGAGAGAGTCAATGTTGTTTTGCTTACGTATAGAAATGTTGCATGTAGCAAAGGACGCTTAGTGTTATTGATGGTACGTCGTAACAAAAGTCTGTGTAACAATACATAATGTATATGTGTTGATTTTGATATCATATGGCGGCAATCTTGGAAAAAGCCACCATTTTGAAATTTCAACTTTGTCCATAGGTATTAATGTACCAATCATCCAGGACTACTCACATTCCAAATTTCAACATCTATAAGTGATATTTGCTGATTTTGATTTTTTATGGCGGCCATCTTGAAAAAAGTCGCCATATTGAAATTGCAAGATGTGTTCATAGTCTATACTATTTCAAACATCTCTCACTACTGTCACGCCAAATTTGGACCTGAAACTGACCTTATATATGTTATATATGCAGATTTTGATATGTTATGGCGGCCATCTTGGAAAAAACAGCCATATAGAAATTGCAAGGTGGGTCCATAGCTAATATGTTTTGCAATACCCAGAACTACTACCATGCCAAATTTGGTGCTTTTATCATCAAACCCACAATTTTTTCACCAATCAGCCGGACTATTATACGTGTTTCTCGTTTCTCGTTTTTTTATATAGATTAAACCGTTGGTTTTCACGTTTGGATGGTTTTTCACTAGTATTTTTGGGGCCCTTTATAGCTTTGTTGTTCGGTGTGAGCCAATGCTCCGTGTTGAAGGCAGTACATTGACCTATAATGGTTTACTTTTTTAAATTGTTATTTGGATGGAGAGTTATCTCATTGGCACTCACACCACATCTTCCTATATCTATAGACATCCATTTGGGGAAAACTAAAATATCACTTATTTATGTTCTATATTTATTTATTTTAATTCGTGTGATAAATTTATTTTAATGGCCATTCATTGTGCAGTTAGAGAAACATTTTCAACTTGACACAAAGTACAAAATTTTACTTCTCGCAGGAATTTGAAAATACAGATTTATGAAAGTCGTGAATATGAAAACTATAACTGGTGGCATTAATGTACTGTCAAAATCCAATTCAGAATCCGGTACTTCTTCGTATTCCTTGAACACATTTTCACGTTCTTTGGAAAATAAGTAACGCCTCTGGTTAGTTACGACAGTTACAGATCAGAACAGTGACACATCAGTTTAAATGTAAATTCTTTTTATATCGTTTGCACAAAACTGTTTTGATATAATGTATATCTTATATATATAGAGAGATTTTGTTTCCATTATAAGTTGCCCGATCAGACGATATTTGTTATTTTGTAATTTGGACGAATGATTGCAATTCAATATGTTAGCAGAAAATTCATACAAAATAGAAAATCAATTCCGCTTATAATTGGTCTTGTAGTGCCCTAGAATAGCGCAAAATGGATTTATTTCCGGTTTCTGTTAAAGAATTTCATTTCCACACTTCAGAATAACAAATGTCCTATGTCTAGCGTAATGGAAACTTATTGGTGGTGATGACACTTCGTGTATTAATTTTTCTGATTGAAACAATTGCATACGTCTTTAATTTCCTAAATCCACAGGGTATTTCTGTTAAGGTTCATAACGTATAAATTAATTATCATTATAGCTTCTAGTTTCATTTTTTTTTTTCAATTATAGAAGAATTAACTGTGATTTTATGACACAATCACATTAAAATAACTGTTACAACTTAGCTTAATAGGAATGACGAATACTTCTTGTTTATTATTCAAATATTTGCTAAAATCCAGTGGCAAATAGTTCATGCTTATACTGGACGAAACCATAATCAGTTGGTAAACTATAAGACGTTTTTAAAATTGGAGTCGACCGCTTTTAAATGCCGAATATGCAGACTACTAACGTAAAAGGATTATACGTTGGTTGCGGTGAGTTCTTCGCTCCCTCAAAACAGTTTTGCAAAAGTTGCATTCTCTTTGAAGAACCGTACAACTATAATATATCGAATATTATTGTTACAAAGTTTAGGTACTATAAACGGGAAGACACAGTCTAAAATCAGAAACCTCGGTCATTTTCTTAACATAAAAGCGTAAGCTAATAGACAGGCATTAAGTTCTTATATATAGTTGCATTGTCTTTAATGGACAATTCATTATTATTGACGCAATGTTTATAAATACGGTGATAAAAGCATAGTCAGATTATAATGACCAATATAAGATTACAAGTATGGTCTTGGATTGAGCAACATTTGTAACGCCGTTTTATCAGAAATTATACATGACTGTCAATAAAATGTCTTGTAAGTATAAAAATTATTTGTTCGTCTGGATGAGGTTGACTGACTTTTCATAGTCTGGTCAAATGATTTAAATAAATTTTTATAATAAGACCAGCTTAGTTCTAAGGCTGAATAAAAAAGAAATGCGTGTTTCCCATTGCCGTACCCTCCCTATTTTAAGGTCAAAAATAGCGTACCCTAAAGGGTTTTTTTTGCCATTTTTCAATAAGCACTGTTAAAGTCAGAATTGTCCTTCTATAGACTCAAGGTAAAAATAATGGTAAAATATAAAACAAATCCCTACCTACATGTACCTATCCTATTTTTTTCAAAGATGTAAAAGGAAACACATATTTTTTGTTGGCCTAACCAAATATCTGCATGGTATGAATAAAAGGAAACGAGTGCTATACATGCCTATGAGACACAGCAACGCAACGACAAGAAAAATCAAGAGACATATGGAGGGCAACACACAATCTTCAATGAGTCTACAAAATGCGTCAGACTCTTATTCGCCTCCGAGTATAATACAGTGAAACCTGTTTAAACCGAACCTCTTCGGGACTGAAGATTTTGTTTGGTTTTGGTCGATGTTCGGTTTTATCAGGTTCACAGCGCATACAATTTGATATGACAGTGCTTTAGAATATGTTTGGTTTATACAGGTTTTCGGTTTATGCAATACTGGGTTTAGCCAGGTTTCACTGTAGTATTTGCAGACAACAGATTTAATGAAAATGAAAAAAACATTAAGATGTATACGAAAGACAACCCCCTTGTGTTGGTCCTGACCTTGTACACGCATTAAGGAAAAAACTGCGGGGATAAACAATTTTTCTTTTAATATATAAAAATAAGGAAATGTTGTATGGTTGCCAATGAGACCACTATTCACCAGAGTTCAAATAAGTGGATATAAACACCTACAAGTCATCATACGACCCTCAACGATGAGAAAAAAATCATATTGTATAGTCAGTCGGCTAATTATGGCCGCGACATGATAAATTTTGAAGCAATTCAATCGAAAAAATAACGGCCTAATTTAAAACAAAACAATTTACGAAAAACAAATGTATTAGACATGGTCCAATGGCAATCATGACCGTTTGACGAAGATAGTTATGTATACATTGATTTCATGGTCATACTCTTCATAACGCTTCAAAATCAGTAATAAATACAAAAACATTTATTTTTGGAGAAAAAAAATCTGTACAATCCATCCATAAATAATAGCAATATCTTAAATATCACCATAAATAACTGAATAAATATATAACCACTATCAACATCAGTCAACTAAAGATATATCACACTCTGGTCTATCTACACAAAATATATCTGTCATCTGTGATTTCTATTACCAAAAGTCTGATGGAGTTAAAATATCTATACGCCATTGGAGAATTCCAAATTACAAATCTTCCATTTATTCATGGCAAACATTATGTCAATATTTATAAAGAATGCATCAATCTTTTCAGTAAACTATCGAATTTAATATTGTTATCACAATAGACAGCATTAAAACACATATATTACGGGGTTTTTTTCAAGACATCGTTTATCGTTTTGATATATCTGTACATTCTAGAGTTTTCTGATAAATGCAATATAATGAAACTTTTAATTAATGTCATTGAAATTCAAAGTAACACTATCTTTATACGATGCGAATGAAAACAATCGTAAAATAGTATATATTATATATCCGTTCTCTTTATACATGATTTTGGAATTCAAATATAACCGTAATTGTACTTTTTTCGCGGGTACTTTACTTTGTGCGAATTGTGTATTAAAAACAAGTTCGCGGGTGTTTGTTTTCGCAATTCTTCCAATATGAAATTTTCAATTAATGTCATTGAAAAAATGTAAACGACATGAAATTCAAAGTAAAACTATCTTTATACGATGCGAATGAAAACAATCGTTAAATAGTATATATATCCGTTCTATTTATACATGATTTTGGAATTCAAATATAACCGTACTTGTACTTTCTTCGAGGGTAATTATTTTTTGTGCGAATTGTGTATTAAAAACAAGTTCGCGGGTGTTTGTTTTCGCAATTTTTCCAATATGAACTGTATTAAAAGTAAAATAGCCGTCGGGTACACTGTATCAAATTAAATGCGTAAAGAACCGTCAGGATGATATTGAATGAAAACAATTGTTAAGTACATCTCCGTTCTCTTTATATATCATTTTGGAATTCAAATCACAAGTATCATCGCGCGTTGTCAAATTGGAAACCTTAAAAATCAGATTTGGCGGTTTTGTACCTATGGAATTCACGCGAGATTCACCATGCAGAAACAAGTTTATGCCAAAAATTTTCATGTGAATTTCACGTGATTTTTTTTCACACGAATTTCATGTGAACTTTACAAAATATTAGTATTTTTCATGATTTAATTTAATTTGAAAATCTACGTGAACAAAAACTCATAATAGTATTTTCTCGAAAAATTCATCTACTGAGATTGATTTCACGAGAGTTTTCGACGTAGAAGTTCATTTGAGGTGAAACTCACGTATATTTCTCGTGGGATTCACATGAATTTGAAATGATTTGAGTTTCATTTCCTGTGTGGGTACACCATGTGAAAATAAGCTAAGAAACATCGATGATGAATTATTCACTTGCAAGTGAATAGTTCGACCTCTTTCAGGATCCGGATTTTTTAAATGGATGTACTTTTTATAAACAAATGTTGATGACTTTTTAGATGTGTCTAGTAACTGTATAGAAAAGTTCTAAATCTGTTATGATACACGAACATATTGTGATCTATAACTAGCTCAAATGAGCGCTGTGCGTGTATCTTTACGTTACCCGATGTTTACATAACACTCTAAGGTCGAACACTAATATCTATCACGATTCATCAAGCTCCAACTTTATACTAATCCAATTATTCATTGCATTCTTAACCATTAACAATTATCAGCTATCTATTGTTATTGTTATCTACAAGTTTTGGTGGCAGCTTCATTACAAAGAAGAGAAATAATCATCTGGTTAATCCGAACATCTAAAGACATCTAACATGTTATCGTACTATGCTTAGGGAATTAACAGTGATTGCCAAATTTACTGTTCTGGATGTGAAGACACATTTGTGTTAGCTTCTATAATGATAGGAATGTAAAAGCATTAAGTGGTATGGCAACGATTTATGTTGTTGAAATAAGCAAGCAAATAACTTAAGACCCGAAAAATATAGATTTATCTTATTTTTTTAATGACCACCATCTATATGTTGTGTGCAAGATGTAAGTTTATATAATTTGTACAGGGTTTTTGTACAAGTTATAAGTTTTTTGACACATAACTTCTTGCACCAGGTGATACAGCCTGAGGTTTATCTTCTTAAATGTACCAGTTTTATGTTTTGAATTCCAATTTATATACTTCAACCTAACATTTAGTGCTGTTTTCATTGTCTCCAAACTGGAAATGAGGTTTATATTCTAATTTTATTTTTATTTTTATACCATACAAGTGTGGACACAGATGAGTGTGGATAGTATGTTTGGATGTTTGACAGTGTCTTATGACAAAAGGAGTTCTATGTTTTTCCTATATGGTGTTATTAACTGTGTTGCACGGTGACAACCAATCTGAGCATTATGAGTGTTATTTATTTAATATTTTTTCAAGACAGGCATGGAGGAGACAGTAATTACATTAGTTACCAAATGGTTATGATAGAATATGTTCTACATCTTTGACTTTGGATACATTTTTTAGCTAGGAGAGCAACACATAAAAGGTTCATTTTTTCACGTGTTTTTTTCTAAATGGGTGATGATATCTAGATTTGAGAACATGATATAAGGAGCCTGTTACTCAGTGGTTGTCGTTTATTTAAGTGTAACATATAAGTTTTCTGTTTATTTTTTTAACATAAATAAGGCCATTAGTTTTCACGTTTGAATTGTTTTATATTGTCATTTTGGGGCCTTTTATAGCTGATTATGCGGTATTGGCTTTGCTCATTGTTTATGGCCGTACAGTGACCTGTAGTTGTTAATTTCTGTGTCGATTTGGTCTCTTGTGGAGAATTGTCTCATTGGCAATCATACCAGTGGCGGATCCAGAAATTTTCATAAGTGGGGGCCCACTGACTGACCTAAGAGGGGGCCCGCTCCAGTGATTCCCTATATAAGCAACCAATTTTTTTCCCAAAAAGGGGGGGCCCTGAAAGTATGACAGAAATATGCGGGAAAAAGATTGAATCCTTGCATCAACTAGTTGTGTTAAGCAGTTAATAAAACACTGATAACTTGTACAAAAAAATATGTACAAATTGTAATTTGTACAACATTACAACTTGTACACAACATATATATATATATATATACATTATCGCAAACAAAATTAAACGAGAAATGACAACGATAGTGTGATGACTTCGTGTACGTCCCTTAACTTTTTTTTGGTCACAGTTATCCTCTAGCAGTTTTATGGAAAATTGATTTTCAGTATCTATCCCATTTACCCGGACTATCAATGATTCTATTTTTCAAAACTCGATGGTACGTCAATGCCTGTTTCTTATTTTATCTTTTGATTGTTTTTGATGCTGGTTGTGTTTTATGTTTTTTTTAAATCATTTGTGTCGTACTGGTAGTTCCATATACTTTCACGTACAAATCATAACATGCATTCGTAACAAAATGTGTGAGTTGTCAAGGAAAACGTTTGTCGTCTGGTGTTCCAAAGTAAGATAAGTAGAAATATCTATTGAATTGAAAAGTCACTCAAAATAAAAGTAATAGTAGCAGATGCATATCTTCATGTCCTGGATAATATGCACAGAGTTCGATGATTTATGTCTAGCACTTTTCAATGAATTGAGGATAAAAGAAAACGGGGGATACGAACGACAACGGAAGAAGACGGAAGTGATCTCTTTGCGTCGCTATAGCCATGATAGCCTCGTTGTCAGATGACACATTAAATTTGTTAAATATTTTTATTTTAATAAACTTCAGCATTTCACAAGTCTCCTGGTACTGAAACTGGAGTGATTCACAATCTATATTATAACAGTATGCGTGTATTGACTTAAAAACGTGATTATAGGCTGAATAACAAGTAAACAAAAGTGACAACAAATTAAATTACACCGAGAAGCTGCTTCACTTGACAAATCTTTTGTGACAAGTTTTTCAATCAGTTTATATTATCTGTAACATAATATACAACCTTGGTGGCTTGACAATAACTTGAATGTTTTTTACTCAGCCAGTTTGTCTCAGAAATAATTTCATTTCATTTTGTCCATATTAAAACAGAAAGATGTCTGTTTTGCTTGTATATCAAGGGCAAAGGAAAAATCAGAAGATGTGAAGAACATTAAAACATCTGTGATGTTTTAGCTCACCTGGTATTAAGGGTAAAAGCCCCTTGTGCATTCGTCAGTAGTTGATTTAAATAAAAAGACAAAAAAAACAAAAACATCTGGAGGTATATATACATATATGTATGTGCAGAGGAGGTGTTTTATTTCAATCTTGTATGGTAAATACACTTTATGGTAAACGAGCCATAGATTGATTTGCTTCGTAAGGTCGTCTTTATATTAAGATTTTAAAATTGCATAATTCATTTTATTTTTTTCTTCCAGGAAAAGGTCTAGTACATCAAAATCTGCAGTAAATGACTGTTGTATTATTTGCATTATCATGTGCCTAGCTGCAATAATACAGATATTTCATGGGAGCCCAGGATGATTATAGATGAAGAAAGAGAATGTTTATAAAAAATATACCTTGGTCAAGGTTTTGAAAGAGAATATTTCACAAGACTGGTGATATTTGATGAAATGGAATCCGATTCTTTAATGGATAATTATATGTATATATAGTATCTGTGTTATAATAGTTTCATTTTTATAGATTACATGCTGACTGACAGTGTCATTGATTCTATGATAGCCTAGTTGGTTCGACTTTGTAAACTAATTACAAGATAAACCCTTTTATGGTAACTATCTTCAACTCTGTCGTCTACATTTAGAATTATTAACCACCGAAGAAGTATATAGCCAATATCATAAATAATAGCATCGGAACCAAGTCATAAAATGTTTCTATTTGCAATTATTGCTCAGAAGATAATTATTTTCAGAAGTCACTTTACATAATTCCTGTATATAAGGACAGAAACTACACATAAAATAGTTCATTTATTATTTTAGTAGTGGTTTCTCATTAAATCTGATGGTCTTTAGAGACTTCTAAATGGCGATAAAATGGTATTTATATTTTGTAAATGCTACGTGCAAGACGTGTATTTTGAAGATCGAGTTGATATGCATTTTAATATACCTGGGATTTCATTCGAATTCGACTGAACAAAATTCCATCTTTCTTTACCAAAATAGATATTGTTTAAATTTCGATGAGTGTTATTTGCAGGTTCTCATATTTTTCTAAGTAAAAGCAATTTATATTTTTCCTCTACAGATGGCCAATATTTTGAATTCCATATCTCAGATCTAAAAATAGTTTTAATGAATCGATTTGAAATGGTTTTAATGGAAAACTTTGAAAAATTAAAAAAGTACAGTATATAAAGTAGAACTTCATAAAATTTATATTATCTTTCATGGGAGGCCTTAGCTATTTAACGGCCAGCTTCAGTCACGCTTTAGTGATTCCCTATATAATCAACCATTTTTCCCACAAAAGGGTGAGGGGGGGGGCTATTTCTTCGGACGCAGGTTATTACCATATTTCATTTATACAATCGTTCATTTGTATTTCCGGTGATTGTTTTTTTTAAAGGTTGTTTAAATGATATTCTTCATCTAGACATACATTTATAACATGAGGGTACCCACATTGCATCTATTTTGACAATTTTGTCACTGACGTTTATGCATTTTTCAGGTAAAAGTTTCCATTCAGTGTTATTTTGTAGATCTATGTATCCACCAATCTAATTTTGAATCCTTATTGGAAAAAAATGGGTTAAACCAACTTCCAAACTATCTATTTTTTGTTATGATGAGTACCATAATTGCACCAATACAATTCACATTCGTACAAACCGAATAACTGTTGTTTTGTTTTATTTCTCTTATATTTTTTAACAATTTGACAATGGTCCATGCTAACTTTTCATTTTTTAAGAAATGGATGCCTGTAGCATTTTTAAATTGCTCATTTTTCAAGGTTGACTATTTGTGGACGTGTCATGACGATGTTTCCGTAGATTTTACTTTTTGAAGTACTGTGAATGTTTTGTGCGTATTCAAACATATGTAGCAATGTTGAACCGCGTGCATAATGTCAAATCATATTGAGTCTCATGTAAATCTTTGAAGACTTCCCCTACTATAATTTGGGTACTCTGAGCAATTTGGGTAACGCGACGATACATATATTACTTACATTTTATAAAGGGTTCATTTGCTCGATCCACCTTGCTCATTTATTTTATTGTAAACAGTAGGAGAGTAGTTACTGGGAAATAATAAGACTTTTCTTTAGAATAATAAGTGAACTTCATAGTTTATTTGTTCGGCTAGTTGGAAAAACAATGTTTGAAATACATGGTAGTTAAATTTCAAAATGATAACCTGATGTTTTGGGATATATATATATATATTTCCGTGAAATTGATGGATCTATTACACGCTGAAGCGTCTCATAAACATTTAAATTTACAACGTAGTTATAACAACATTTACAACAAATCATGTCAAGAACTTTCCGGTCCTGAATTGCTCAACATCAACGAGCGCCTCCATGACATCTTACGCATTGAATCCCGGAAATTACACAAAAAACAAATTAATAAATTTACACGAGACGGCGTACTTTTGGACACTGTTGCAAGAGAGCAGACCACCTTAACTCTCAATCGTAATTTCATAACCGGTAAAAAACCCCGGAATCGCCGATTCAAGAGAAAAAAACAAAGTTGCATGAACTCCACAAACACTGTAGTCAATTTGTCTACAGTTGCTTTGTCGGAGACCGAGACTAAGGTACTGTCAAAAGGTCTTAATTTTTGTCCCACGCCGGGCAAAATTGATTCTTTACTTTTGGAAGATGACCTAGACAAGCTAGCAAGATCCCTCAGAATCAAGGAATATTTTTATAAGAACACCACAAATGGTACCACTGAAAGTGACACAAGTGATCTCGACTCAGATGACGACCAAGCAGATGTCGATATTCCCAGATTCAGGAAAAAAAGTTCATGGATTCCGAAACCCAGTAAATGTGCAACTTTGGAACACATAATTGACAAAATTAAATCCGACGTAACACATCTGTCCACTGCCACTTCCCAAACATTCAGCAATCTTTCGTCTGAAGAAAATGAAGCTGTGCGGAAACTTAAGAACAGAGACGACATTATAATTAAACCAGCTGATAAAGGTAGCGCTGTTGTCGTCATGGACAAATGTGACTACATTCAAGAGGCAGAACGTCAACTCTCTGATGAGAGATTTTATAAGAAATTAGACACTGACCCCACCCCTCAGTTCAACAAAGAGATCACAACAAATCTGAAAAACATGTGTGAACAGGGGCATATTGATGAAGACACATTTAAATACCTAAAACCTGAAAAATCAAAGCCCGGGCGTTTCTATCTTCTGCCTAAAATTCATAAAGTTAATAATCCCGGTAGACCAATTGTTTCCGCCAATGACCACCCTACAGAGAAAATATCAGAATTTATTGACTTTCATCTGAGACCACATGTAGAAAATTTACCATCCTATATACAAGACACAACACACTATCTTAAGAAAATGGAATCTCTGAACCCTCTCCCACCTGAAACGATCCTTGTTTCGCTTGATGTTACCTCCCTCTATACTAACATCCCCCATGACGATGGTATTGAAGCCTGTAGGGAAGTCTGGAACTCTCGTAACACCTTACATCCACCAACTGAATGTCTCATCCAGCTTCTAACTTTGGTATTGAAATGCAATAACTTCGTATTTAATGGCGAACACTTCCTCCAAGTTAATGGAACAGCAATGGGAACAAAGATGGCCCCGTCTTATGCCAATATTTTTATGGGGAAACTAGAACAAAGAATTCTCAATGCATCTCTTCATCAACCCCTCTCTTGGTTTCGATTTATCGACGATATTGACATGAAGTGGGACAATACTGAACAAGAACTAAATCTGTTCATTCATCATGCCAACAATGCCCATCCCTCAATAAAATTCACATATGAAATCTCTGACTCTAAGATCACATTTCTTGACACTACAACGCAATTGAGGGATGGAAACATATTAACAGATCTGTATTGCAAGCCCACAGACAAACATCAATATCTATCTCCTTTGAGTTGTCATCCCAAACACTGCACCAAGAGCATTCCCTACAGCCAGGCCATACGAATAAAAAGGATTTGCTCCACCAACGATATTGCAAAAAAACGTCTACAAGAACTTCGCGGTCACCTTAAACATCGGGGCTACAAAAGAAAAGACATTGATAAAGGTTTTTCTCGTGCTAACAACATCAGCCGAGATGAGCTTTTACAATATAAAGAAAAAAAGGTCAACAAGAGGGTGCCTTTTGTGTTGAATTACCATCCAAAATTTGACAACTTATCTCACCTAATCCGCGAAAATTGGAAAGAGATCGAAAAACATTCAAAACTATCCAAGATCTTTCCCGAGCCACCTGTACTGGCATTCCGTAGGCCCAAAAGCCTTAAAGACTTGCTGGTGAGAGCTGATTTATCCTCTCAAGCAGGCTTATCATCTATGGGATCTTGCAAGGGTTGCGGAAACAAACGATGTCTGACTTGCAAACAAATACTGGATACCCAGACTTTTAACAGTCACTCCACTGGCACAGAATACACCATATTTTGCAATGTTAATTGCAAGACTTCAAATGTTGTGTATCTCTTACAGTGTAAATGTGGTAAACAGTATGTTGGCGAGTCAGAACAGCCGTTTCACAAACGAATGAACGGCCATCGTAGCGACTATCAATGCAAGCCAGACCTCCCTCTCAGTCGACATTTGAGATCCCCTGGCCACACTAAGGCAGATCTCAATCGACTGACCATTAAAATCATTGACCACAACTCTGCTTGGTCTAAGGAGGATAGACTCGCTCGGGAAAGATTTTGGATACGAAAATTAACAACTTTGGCACCAAATGGGATAAATGAAAAGATGTAGTTCGACTCCGTGTAGTGCTTCACATTCAGGTTATATTACTTATTATTACAGTCTCTGTTTCTTTTTCTCAACCTTTTTCATTTGTTAAATACATTTGTTGAAGATACCAATTTAAATTGCTTAATTTTTTGAGGGATGTATAAGTACCTAGCCACATTCTTCTAGTTATACTTAGTAAAAAAATATTATTACATTTTTACGGCCGTTTGTTCACGATGTTTAAATATTCAGACTCTGTTGTAACTACTTTACTCTCAATTTCAAATATTTAGATCGTTCAGTGCTGTCTATTTGGTAATTTTACAGACGTTATCATGCGTATACATGTTATATCATCATAATTGTCGTTCCCGATACAGTTTTAGAATTGTGCTAGTTCACATCGCAAATTATTATTTGTATTTAAAGCATATATATGAGCTCTCTGTTGTAATAAACCATATAACCTATGTCATGTTAACATTTTTTTAGAATGGTGCAAGCGTCTTTACTGATGTTCGGTTTGACTTTTTTTATTGTATAAAATTCAAGATTTAGTAAAAGTTTAATCTAACGAGACTCAAAGATGATTCATTTCACATCAGAATCTGACTGACGAAGGATATCTGTTATCCGAAATATTTATAAATAATTACATTTATAGTTACCTTTTTTGTATTTGGAGTTGTTGTGTACACTTTTTTAGGCGTTTATATAATTTATTTATTGTGTACATGTATCGTTACTCGTAACGATCCAGCGCCCTCGTGGGGAAAATCGTTGACTACTATACAGACGTTTTATATATATATATATATATATATATATATATATATATATATATATATATATATATATCAAAGGGTCATCAAATATATTTTTACAAAATACATTTACAACTGTGGTTAGATATTTGTACGCATGTAATTTGCAAAACATTTTTAATTAATTAAACAAATAAAATGAATATTCCGAAATTGACGTCTAATGTATAATTGCTGATTGTTGTTAATTTCTGTGTCATTTGGTCTCTTGTGAAAAGTTGGCTTACCACATCTTCTTATTTACATAATCACCAATCTCGCACGGCAATTATAAATAAACACATAAATTTTTAAATCACTTCTAGCGCTTATCTTTTTACTTAAAGTTAGTGGGGAAAAGTTAGTAATGTATGCTTGTCGGCTGTACGCAATACGTACGAAGAGAAGCTTTAGCTATTTTACATAAACGAGATAAAGAACATATTTGTTGAAATAAGTACAAATTGTATTTACATTTGGTACAAATAGATAAAAGCAATAAGACATTTTGAACCGACACGTACAATGACATTGCAATACTATATACATGTTATAAAACAAATATAGGTTGCATGCACACTGTCATTTTAAAAGATAAGAACACAGGCACTTGTCTCTGAAAAAAAAATCCAATATACCTTGATATAACACAAGGTCGGGAACTTCCGTTATATAAACTTAATTTGATATGCCGTGAATCTAAATTGACCAGCCACACAAAACAACTCGAGAACCGCGAGGAGTAGGCGAAAGAAAAACATCAACACTTAGAAAAACAGTTGGTGATAAAGTACTCGATGCCCTCGATAGCAAAGATGTACATGTACATAACATAATGATATCTTTATTGTCACAAAAGATAAGTGATACTCTTGACCTATGGTGGTTTACTTTTACAAATAGAGTTCAGTGTCTCATTGCGACGTCTTCTTATATCTATATTAGATCAACAACAAAAACTGAATATACTAAACAAACTTTCATTTTACATAAAACATTGAAAACATGAAGCATAACGAAACATATACTGGATATCCTGACAATACATCACTTACATAGAAGACCTCCGCTTTGACTTGTGTTTAGCAAAATGATCTAACATTTATCTCCCTTTGTCGTATATGCATAAGGCATAAGATGTGTAATAGAAAAGCCGAAAACATTATGATAAACGGGAATATTCTATGTGGATTGCATTTTTTTTTTTATTAAATCAAGTTGTTCGTCCTTTAAAATGACAAATAAAACTACTACCTAATTGATGTGACATATTTAATTGCTATATTTCGTATACATTGTATACATTAGTATATATATATTGTTTATTGCTTGTTTCTGAATAATGCACTTAATATTCTTCCGCTTCTTCTTCTCCCTCTTCATCAACTGAATCTACACCGACTTCTTCGTAGTCCTTCTCTAGAGCAGCCATATCTTCCCGGGCCTCTGAGAATTCTCCTTCTTCCATACCTTCTCCGACGTACCAATGGACGAAAGCACGCTTGGCGTACATCAAGTCGAACTTGTGGTCAAGACGAGCCCATGCCTCAGCAATGGCAGTGGTGTTACTCAACATACATACTGCTCTCTGTACCTTAGCCAAGTCACCTCCTGGTACAACAGTTGATGGTTGGTAATTGATGCCAACTTTGAAACCAGTTGGACACCAGTCGACGAACTGGATGGTTCGCTTTGTCTTGATGGTAGCAATAGCGGCATTGACATCTTTAGGGACAACATCACCTCTGTACAACATACAGCAAGCCATGTATTTGCCGTGTCTTGGATCGCATTTGACCATCTGATTTGCTGGTTCAAACACTGCGTTTGTAATGTCGGCTACAGATAATTGTTCATGATGAGCTTTTTCAGCAGAAATAACTGGTGCGTATGTAGCCAAAGGGAAATGGATACGTGGGTATGGTACCAAGTTGGTCTGGAACTCGGCCAAGTCTACGTTTAAAGCACCGTCGAATCTAAGGGAAGCAGTAATTGAACTGACGATCTGGCCGATAAGACGGTTAAGGTTTGTGTATGTTGGTCTCTCAATGTCCAAGTTACGTCTGCAGATATCGTAGATGGCTTCGTTGTCTACCAAGAAAGCACAATCGGAGTGTTCAAGAGTTGTGTGAGTGGTCAAGACGGCGTTGTATGGTTCTACGACGGCAGTGGAAACTTGAGGTGCTGGGTAGACGGCGAATTCAAGTTTTGATTTCTTTCCGTAATCAACACTGAGACGTTCCATGAGTAGTGATGTAAATCCTGATCCGGTTCCACCTCCGAAACTGTGGAAGATTAGGAACCCCTGGAGACCAGTACATTGATCAGCCAATTTACGGATTCTGTCCAAAACTTGATCGACAATTTGCTTTCCGACTGTGTAATGACCTCTGGCGTAATTGTTTGCAGCATCCTCCTTGGCTGTAATAAGTTGTTCTGGGTGGAAGAGTTGACGATAAGTACCAGTTCTGATCTCATCTAAAAGAGAAAGTCATATATTGTTAACTACATATGTAAATGACAAGCCTGTAATATCAGCAAAATGCAAATTTTGCAGATTTAAAAAAAAAGTCTTGCATGGCCAAATTATTAAAATTTCAACATGGGATTGAAACCGTGATTTAAATACTTACAAATCGCTTTTTTTGTCATACCGTACAGTGCACATTTCAACATCTTAAGCTACCAACGGTTAACTTTAGGTGGATTATTTTTCTTCAAAAACAATGTTATGTTATTTCTTTAATTTTGGATGCTTCCATAGTTTTCTAGGCATTTAGGGAATAACCATTTAACTTCATGGGAGATGGGTCAAAAAAGAAATATTCTGATCCCCAATATGGTGATAACAATTATTTGGGAAAGCAGATGGCATATTTCCCACATACCTTGTAGTGTGCAATACTGAAGAAAAAAAAACAAATTTGATTGATAGCGTCGAAAAAAAAAAAAAAAAAATCTGACTCAGACAAAAAACCATACTCCCCCTCCCTTTGGAGTTAATTGGTTGCTCCCTTAAACGGTGACCTTGTGAGGAGGTTCTAGTCAGTGATTGTTTTCAACATATTGTCGTTTTCAACTAAGTGAATGATTTTAATCCAACCATCATATTCCGTGCAAATTGAATGGTTGCTTCCCCTTATATCAATACTGTTTAGAAGCTTAGGGCAATGGATGTTGTCAGATGTTTCTCCATATGGAAAATATTCGGAAATATTATTTCCACTAAAATAAATATTACAGTATATGTTTCTAACGGAATAAATGGCATAGAATATTTGTTCCAACAGTAACAGACATTATGACATTTTTATTTAACAAAAGTTTCCAGTGGAACTTTATTAGGCGGAACAAATATACGTTGACAATGTAAACCAAAAAGTTTATTCAGATAAAACAGTGTCTTTTACGTAGTTCTTTTATCGAATGCTGTACTATCAATATATTCAAAAAAGAAAGAACGTTCCCGCTACATTGCTGTAACTACATAAGCAAACAATCAGTTTTTCTTTCATTACATACTATTTACATTTATATATATTCTGTTGTTCACAATCTACGAGTAATGAAATTATCGTACATAAAAAATGGAATCCTTAAACGTATAGAATTAGAATTGTTATTCACTTACCGACTACAGTAGGTTCCAGATCAGCAAAGACAGCCCTGGGTACGTGTTTACCAGATCCGGTCTCACTGAAGAAGGTGTTGAAGGAGTCGTCACCGCCTCCAATGGTCTTGTCTGAGGGCATCTGACCATCAGGCTGGATACCGTGCTCCAAACAGTACAGTTCCCAGCAGGCATTTCCGGTCTGAACTCCGGCCTGTCCGACGTGGACTGAAATGCATTCCCTCTATAAAAAAGTAACATATAATATGTTCAATAATGATCAAAAAAAGGAAAGTAATACGCATATTTTCACTATCATTTTTCAAAAAATAAAAAATAAATCTTATTTGGCAATGATCATTTATACAAATGTGAAATGTTAACGCAAATTTTGATTTACACAAGATGATTAAAAAGCCTGATCTGAGTTTAACTTTTCAATGAAAGAATAATCCGAAAAAAATATCTATTAAGAACATCTTTGTTTCCCATGATCTTGTTCAAAACTGAGTAAATTCTAAATTTATTTGATTTAAACAATTCAAAACATACCAAAAATTAATTCTTGAATTTATAATTATATATATAGATATAGGAGGATGTGGTGTGAGTGCCAATGAGACAACTCTCCATACAAATAACAATTTAAAAAGTAAACCATTATAGGTTAAAGTACGGCCTTCAACACGGAGCCTTAGCTCACACCGAACAACAAGCTATAAAGGGCCCCAAAATTACTAGTGTAAAACCATTCAAACGGGAAAACCAACGGTCTAATCTATATAAACAAAACGAGAAACGAGAAACACGTATATATTACATAAACAAACGACAACTACTGTACATCAGATTCCTGACTTAGGACAGGTGCAAACATTTGCAGCGGGATTAAACGTTTTAATGGATCCAAACCTTCTCCCTTTTTCTGAAACAATAGCATAACATCACAACAAAGAAAAACATACGATAAAATATCAATTGGCAGACTTAACTCAATCAAAATATATATATATATATAAAAAAAAAAAAAAAAAAAAATTACATTAGACATACCATTTTGATTGACGAAGATAAATGTCAAAATAAATTTACAATGAAATCTCTCAGTGAACTCACGAAGACGTTAACGTGTCGTTGTGAGTCTCTGTATATTTTGTCAGCTAGTTTGAACTCACTTGAATATATACACCCAAATAATCCCCTATGTTACAAACACAAGTCAAGTCGTAAAATGAATGACATAATAATAAACAACTTACATTTTTTTGTAATGACAGTAATACTTTTCATTATGTATGGTTTATAACAGTTTAACAGATTATAAGATCACTGTCTATATCTGTATTCTTACAAACCAAATTACAAAGGTATATTATAATTAATTATACATATTTTAAAACAATAACACAAATAAATAATGTACGAAAGTAAATTGAGGCATTTACCATTGTTAACCAAGAAAAGTTTAATTTGTTATTGACCTCCCTTATAAGTTTACATAATTCATTTAGTTTTGGAAATGTTTTTGAATTCATGAAGTCATGAAAATTCTACATGATAAGAAGTATTCTTTTAATGAAATCTGATATTTTTTTCTTTTTACAGTTATCAAAGAGTTGAACAATTAAAAATGTAATGGTATTCATCACCAATAGCATCTACATTAAATACTCTCTTTTTTCTCTTTCTAAGTTTTGACATCTTCAAGTTTCGATTGGAAATTTCATATGCAGAGTTCGAAATTTTAAAATTAAGATATCTGTCTGTCATTCAAAATACTAAAATATTCCTCAAACTTTAAAATATCCTTAACTCAACAATGATTTAATGTTTTTAGTGATTCCCGTAGACTTGCAAACCAATTTTGTTTGAACTGATCTATTATGTTCTATTTAATGGTTACATTCAGCCATATTTGTTACAGTGACCAAACAAATGTTGTGCCATACAAGTTTTGCATGCCACACTTGTCAAAAATTGGTTTGATTGACTTGTTTTAATCATTGAATATGTGTGTCATATTTTGCAGTCGGGCTAAAAGTTAAACAAAAAAGGACATTTGTCTTAAGACTTTCTAGTAACTAACTTAAACCAATGCTTGATCATTCGTAGTTTGATTAAAATTTCTAATGGAGATCTTATAGACCATATGAGTATTTGATGATGGTACATGTACGGTCCGAACCATATGCGTATATTCGTACGGTATACGAGCTGGACCCATATGTGTTTTGTAACATATATTAGTGTAAACATATACTATTAATTAGATTCAAGTTCAATGTACACAATTTGGCATTACCATATTAATGCAATTGAATAATTAATAGGATCCGGGAACAATCTTTCAACTTATATTTATCCGTCTACTATATATCCGTGAAAGATATTTGACACTAATTTTTGACATAGATAACGTTACAATTATTAATTCAATTTCATTGATCCTATGTCGGACAATAACCATATTTGGTAACTGACAAAGAAGATGATATTGGTATACCGTCAATTAAATGGGTGTCATCCTGGTTTGTCCATCTTTAATGACTGACATCCATATACAAACATAGCGGGCATTGTTGTTTTAACAAAGTCCGTTTCTTACATTTAAGCATATCCCGTTTGAATGGTTTTACACTAGTAATTTTTGGGGCCCTTTACAGTGGTGTGAACCTAGGCTCCGTGTTGAAGACCGTACATTGACCTATAATGGTTTACTTTTATAAAGTGTGACTTAGATGGAGAGTTGTCTCATTGGCACTCATACCACATCTTCCTATATCTATATATCATTTAACTGTAATTGACCTGTAAAAGGTTATAAAGAATAAATACTCTTGATTAAAAATTGATTGAATATTGAATATAATTTTTTTTTAAAAGATAAAAAAAGAGATAAATTTTATAAGAATATCAATTTTGAGATTTAAAAAGGACAACATATTATAATAAAAAAAGAGATATAATTAAAAAAGAGATAAATGTCATAACAATTTTAAGTGAGGTTATAATATAAAAAAAAATATTTGTAAACTAATGAAAGGAAATGATTTTATTCAGATTTATATCTTTTCATCTTTATCTTAATTTATGATAACACATTTTTTTTTAAAGTTATAGTGAACTAAATATTTAAAATTTGAGAAAAATATATCTTTAATTTGTTGGTGTTTGATAAAACAAAATGTTAATGATGCAATGTACCCAAGGGCATCGTGACAGTTTTTTACCATGAAAAGAAAATTACACAAGATTACTTATATAGTCTACAGTATATATCTCAACATCACCAACTACTTCTCAACTAAGCACCATTTTCATCGTTTATGAAACAGACAAGAACAGTGCAACTCATATAGTCTTCCATGTTTTTCAAGTCAAATGTTTCCTTTTCTACTTTACCTAAGGCAGCAACCATTTGATTTTCTGGAGGGGCTATGGGTTTTTTTTTTTGGAAAAAAAGTTTGTTTCCATTTTTTTGGAGAAAAAAATAATTTGTTTTTGATTCTGAGAAAAAAAATTGTTTGTTTCACCCTCAGCTGCCAGTATATGTAATGCTAAAATTGAAAAAAAAAAAATGTTTTCGGCTTGTCGCGAAAAAAATAGATTGAGGCGAAAAACAAAATTTGTCCAGAAAAAAAACCACAGCCCCTCCCCCCCCCCCCCCCCCCCAGAAAATCAAATGGTTGCTGCCTAATGTATTTGACAAAGACTAAGACATATGGACCGCAGACTTACTACAAAGAAACCGATGACATCACCAAGCTTGTTCGACGGGCAGTAGTCTTACCATTATCACCCAATGACAAATTAAATTATTGCTGTTTAATTGCTTATTCAAAATACACTAAGACGGAGATTTCCTGCATAACAGGAGCGACAAAATCATATGAATTTACACATCAAACAGAAGCCATACATATATTTTAAAATTCTACTTTTAGACGTTAAAGTTTGAATTTTGAAACTTATAGGTTTTTCTATTAGGGAAACAATCAAAAATATTTGTTTACGTATTGTTGCTTTGTATTCTTTTTTTTAAATTTATCTTATAAACAAATTGAATTTTGAAACTTAGATGAATACAGTGAATAAGTTCAAACATTCAATAATCAATTTAAATAAATATTTATGTAATTGTCTATCACAAATCTATATGGGCACTCTGACGGCGACACATGCTGCCACAAGGAACGTCGGATGTTTTATATTAACATGTTAAATTTTGTTGATACATGTTACTCATGTTTTTCAAATGTTGGAGACTCGTGACTAAACCATGCAAAGGAACATGTATATAAACAAAACATGTAAATATAAATAAATAAAAATGGACGTTCCTTGTGTCAGCAAGTGTCACCTGGTTTAGTGACGATTTTCCAACATTAGGAAAACACGAGTAATATGTATTAACAAAATATGTAAAGATAAAAATCTGATGTTCCTTGATTTCAATTTCCATATCATGAGCCCATATTTTTTTAATTTGACTTTTCTAATAATCGTCCGCCGTTCAAGCCTTCCATGGTTCGCACTTTTATCATCTTTTATAAAATGGAATATTGACCGAAGCAATGAGTATATACAATCTTTCCTTTCACACTAGGGCAGTCTTTTCTTATTACAGTATTTAAGCTCATTAACATCAATTTGTAAATATTGCCAACGACCGACCCCTCGATTGGAATACGTAAGTTCGATGTCCTTTTAAAATTTACAGTAGATCTATTCTGTTCAGATAGTCAGATCAGATATTTTTCTGATCCAAAGTCCTTTTTTAAATGTCACTTAAAATTGTCCCAGAGATGACTTTTCTATATAACCAAACAACGAGGTAATTAACTGATCACTCAATATTCTATCAAGATAATTTTAGGAATTTTATCACGAAAGCCAATCTGATTCATGAAAATATATCCTAGACCAGTGTTGTTAAAATATTGATTCTACCAATTAAATCCATTTTGATAACATGATGACCATGATTCTACAAGATACCATCAGCCTTTATAAAGCACTACTGAGTTGACTGCTATTGTTAAAACTTTACACCAGTACGAAATCATTCTTCATTTAATAACTCGAACTTGCTAAGGTAATCTTCCCAAATTCTCAATACACCATAAAATTGGGTGTATTATTTCGAACTTCTTAAATCTAAAGGCTTTTGCAAAATTTCAAATGCATCTGTTCAATAATTTTCAAATTCTCAAAATCCCCAAGCCTCAAAAACATATTAAAAAATTGGTTCTATCGTAGAATCAAATTATTTCAGATTCAAATCTTTTTGGAATGTTTTCGATCCTATCAAATTGATGTGTAAAATGCATCGATATTGCTCTTGGTCAATATAATATACAAGTGTGGACACAGATCAGTGTGGATAGTATGTTTGGATGTTTGACAGTGTGTCCTGACTAAAAATACTCCTGATATTTCTGAGGTTTGTATGTTAAAGTTACAATATCTCTTTCAAAATTTCAAAAAGGTATATGTCGAAATTGTTCCTTAGAACACAACTAACAGTTTTGGGTAAGGATTTTTGGAGCTATTTACACTAAAAAGTACACTACCGAAGACCTCAACATTGTCTATAACACTTTCCTGCGAAATGTGTTATCCAAAGGTCCGAAATATCGTGAGCCTAAATCCATCAATTGGGAACACAATTTCAAAATACTGCTGGATTCAGTTGAGGAATATGTCAGGCACTGGGTTAAATACAAATCAGAATTATGAAACTGAATGGTTCTATCAATACAATGTACCCATGCTATATCAATCTTAATGGTCCCAAATGTTGCAAAACACATGTCCTTCCTCCAAGACAAATATGTCGTCGTCCCCGCAGATAAAGCCCCAAACAACATCGTTTTTGTCTGTTAATTACATTACGTAGCCTGCTTGATAAAGGAATTAGGTGTTGACAATTCACTTGAAAACTCAACATATATCCCCACGAATCTTACCAAAGAGGAAATCCTGGAGAATCATGGGTCTGTTCTATGTTTGTTTTGGAATTTCAACCAAAGATGAAGAACTGGATCATTCAACACTGTATTGGGTACATAACTACATAACTGTTCTTACACACAACGGTATATTGATTGGTCTTTCAAGCAGTGCTCCACGAAACCTCTTTCTAAATTATTAACATCAATTTGATCAGAAATCAAAGTCCGGCTTCAAAGTTATTATGAAACTACCTATTCTAGAGGTGACCTGAATCAGTTGTAGATACCAAAAAAGAGTACATACAATATACGTCTCTTAAATATTTCAATATAGAGCTCAAACATTTGACTTTTAAACACTTTACACAAGTATTCCCCATTCCAAACTAAAAGACAAATTGAAAAAAATGATGTTGCTTCGTATCCTGAAAAGAATGGCCCAGTTTAGACAGTTACTTGCACGTCTTACATGCGATTTCATATCTTTGGTTAGCTTGATTGTTAACTAAACCGTGAATATATTGTTAGGTCGGATAAACTACCCTCCTTTAAGAGTAGACTAGTCCAGCTGATAACCCTACCCTCCTTTAAGAGTAGACTAGTCCAGCTGATAACCAATCTATACGTCTATTGGACTAGGCTACTTCGAAAGGAGGGTAGTATACTTGAACTAATAATGACTACACGGTTCAGCTTAAAAGCAAGGTAACCAAAGATATTCATACTCAATGAAATCGGCTGTAAGTAGCAGGAAATTATATTAAAATGTCACATATTTCCCCAAAAATTTGGCCAGAAGTAGAATTTCAACCGAAAGCTGTTTACAATATATCTATTAGAAATCATATGTCTTTTGTCTCATATTTTTTGTAAAAGTGTGTCAAAATTTAAAACTTCGGGTAGAAAAAAAGTGTTTGTAAACATTACATTATATTCTGAACCCTATGGCCAGTCTAGCTTCGAAAATAAACGGAGAGTAAATTAGAAAAATATCACATAAAACATGAAAAAAAAATCTTAATGTTCTTCTAAACCATCTTTGAAGACTAAATTAATACTCAGCCGATAAAAATGAATTTTATTGCACAATAACTTTCATATTTGAAAAAAACCGCACAGGGGCCAAAATGCGAAACCGCACTCCTAATAGTTATCAAACAAAGTTGAAGAGCTATTTCTTTGTAAAAAATCAGTCTGATTCAAACAAAAAATTCTCAGAAACTGACATTATCAAATGCTAGAATTCTTAATTGTCAACATATTTGTTATTTTTGGAGGACGTGTTTTTCAACAAACAATCGAAATTCCCATGGGAACATATTGTGGCACTCTTCCTGCCGACTTTCTCCTTTATACTTATGAGCCTGAATTTATATATATATATAGAAACTTCTTAGGAAGAAAGCACACAGTATCCTTTAACTTCATTTTTCGCTATATACATGATGTTCTTTCACTAAATAATTAAAAATTTAATGACTACAAGTATCTTAAACGCATCTATCCTATCGAACTTGAAATAAAGGATACAACAGATACAGTTAAGTTTACCTCATATCTTAACTTGCATCTAGAAAAAGACAATGAGGGTCGGTTGAAAACAAAACTTAACGACGAAATAGATGATTTAAGCTTCCCAGTTGTGAATTTTTCATTTCTATGTGGGAACAATCCAGCAGCGCCAACATATTTCCGAGCTTATATTTCCTATCATGATTTCTTTGATAGAGGGTTGCTGCTCATAAGAAAGCTATCAAACCAAGAGTTCTAAATGGTAAAG
The DNA here is from genome assembly GCF_963676685.1 of Mytilus edulis. Lineage (NCBI taxonomy): Eukaryota > Metazoa > Mollusca > Bivalvia > Mytilida > Mytilidae > Mytilus > Mytilus edulis. The sequence goes on along the minus strand of NC_092344.1, from coordinate 35,076,332 downwards.
TTGAAATAATACCTACGTAAATTTTACGGACGCCATCACGAGTTGGTTGATATCTTCACAGATAATAGCGGATGTGTTCCTAATGTCGTAACTACAATGCCGTACCCTTTATAACCGAATAAGACTTGTTACGGGGGTGTAGTAACATGATCAACTCGACGGGTGCCACATATGGAGCACGATCTGCTATCACTTCAGGAGCACCTGAGATCAGGTTTTTGGTGTTGTTCGTTTTGCTTAGTCTGCAATTTTCTATGTTGTGTTCCGGTGCTATTGTTTGTCTGTTTTTTGTTTTCCTTTTAACCATATCTTTGTCAGTTTATTTTCGACATCAGTTTCTCCTCTCTTTTATATGTGCCTACCAAATCTCTATAGCTATAGCTAATGGGTTAAATTGGAGGTCACCATAATAGTACGGATTCAACGAGTTATTCACTTGCAAGACTTCTTAGTTCAAATAGTTCATTAGCGATGTTGCTTATGTTATTTTGAACAAAACAAAACTAAACTGGATGCTAAACTAGAGGCTCTAAAGAACCTGTGTCGCTCAACTTGGTCTATGTGCATATTAAACAAAGGACACAACTGGATTCATGACAAAATTGCGTTTTGGTGTTGGTGATGTGTTTGTAGATTTTACTTTACTGAACATTCTTGCTGCTTACAATTATCTCTATTTATAATGAACATGGCCCAGTAGTTACAGTGGAAAATATTTTGTAAAAATTTACAAAAAATATGAAAATTGTTAAAAATTTACTATAAAGGGCAATAACTCCTTAAGAGGTCATCATAGGTAAAATAGAACGATTTGTATAGATATAAAATAGGGGATAATGAACTCATTTGGGCATAGAAGGATTGAATCGGGGTCATTCGCATGATTTGTATTTCTCTCCCAACTCATGATTTTTTGGGTGGCGGATTTTCCGACCCAAATGGTTTACTAAGCTCTTTTGAGTTATCCTTCTTTGATCTATATTGTCAAATTGTGGTCTAGACAGTTCTGGCACGGACAGAAAAGGGTATATGAAGTTCGTTCATAAACATACGATGTAGAAGCTGATAAAGTCATACTGAATATAGAGATAAAAAATAACGATTCTTTAAAAAAAAAAAGTAAACGTTAACCAATGTTAAGTTACAGTACTGCTTCGATACAATTTTGTAATAAGGGTAGGATACAAATTCTTGCTTAACTCATTCATATCTGAACAAATGTTAAAACTTCCATTTGTTCTCTGCATTCCTTTCAAACCGCTCACAAACAGTTGTAATGGATGGAAAGTCATATCAACATTGTCCTAGGCTAATCACACCAGGGGTGATTCAATGTACTGCCTTAAGGTCCAGTCTTAAAACCCTACCTAAATCGTACAGCAAACATCGTTAATTGCAGACGACAGTAATAAAGAGGTTCCAAAGTGACTACAACAAACTTCAGGCTGATCTTGCATTGATGAAGTAGCTAAGTCGGAACATGGCTATAGTCGATGGCTGTTCATCACACAGAAAGGATATAAATAAAACATAATTGCACCCTTTACAACCACACATTAGAATCTGTATCATCTGCTTATAAATGCCTTGGTATTACACTTCAAGCTAGTCTAAAATGGGACAGACATATAAATGAAATATATGATATATAACATCTAAAATGTAACAAAATTCTTGGCTTCCTAAAACGATATTTTAAAACATCAAACTATCTCATCAAGAGTCAAGCATACCAGGCACTTATCCGCCCTAATCCTGAGTACTCGTGCTCAGTCTGAGACACACACACCGCTGAATCAATATCAAAGATTTGAAATGGTCAAAAGGCTAGCTGCTCTGTATGTAATATATGCTATACCATATATGTCTTTGATAACAGGTACCATAATACGAGTAAAATTGAGAATGGAAATGGGTAATCAATGTGTAAAAGAAAGAGACAACAACCTGACCAATTTTTTGAAAGCAGAAAACAGACGAAGGTCGCCAATGGTCTTCAAAGCTGGGAGAAAATACCGCATCTGGAGGCGGGCTTCAGCTGGCCCATATATGAACAAAAATGTGTTCTAGTTCAGTGTAAATGGATGTCAAACTAAACTCCAAAACATATATAAATGAACTTAACATAAAACACATACACGATTAACAAATACCAGACGCTCCCGAGTAGGGACAGGCGCATTAAAAAGCGACGGGGTTAAACATATTTTGTGAGATTTCAACCCTCCCCCTATACCTCAAGCCAATGCAGATTACTTTATCGAAAATTTACACATTAAATTGACCGTTCTTTTATGTTTTTTTTTTATGTATATTGTAAACCTATTTTGTTGATTTATGTATGCCTTCAATTCCATTTGGGTACGGTCTACCACTGTGCATTATTCCATTAACACTATCAGTCCGCAGACTGGGCACTAAACTTGCCATGATGTATAAGATCAACCACCATGTAGTCGCAATCCCGTCAGACCGTCAAATTTTTATACCTACCGACCCCAAGAACCAGAAAATCCCATCAATTTGTATATGCACATATTGCAGTGGCGGATCCAGGGGGGGGGGGGTTCCGGGGGTCGGAACCCCCTTTTTTTGGCCGATCAATGCATTTCAATGGGAGCATATAGTTGGAACCCCCCTTTACTCTGGGTTGGGAACCCCCCTTTTTAGAATGGCTTGATCCGCGCCTGTATTATGATACGTCACTGTACTCTAATTGTCCTGAGTACCGTGCATCTTATGTCATTATGCACGTAAAATTGTCCACATAAATAAATATATATTAAAATATGCACATAACGGTCACAACAATAGATGAAGTATTTCGGGAGAGAAAATTTATGAAAACGCCAACAATTAAAAGCCATCTTTATAAAAATGAGCATTTGAATAGTCTCATTCATCTATACCTCACAAAATGAACAGTAAATGTCAATTTGTTCAAACATTTGAAGAAATACAAATAACTAAATTGAAAAAGAAGTAATAATTCGACAATGCTTTAATTTACTTTTATCTGTATAAATCGAATATCTGATGGTTTTATCAGATATTCGATTTTTACAGATGTCATCTCGAAATTTAAAAGTTGATGCATATTAGTACTCCTCATTTCAGAATGGTATAAGATCGGTTCAAATCCATTTTTGTCGAACCTGTGACTTTTGTCGCAAAAGCGAGACATAGCGACCCTACATTCCGTCGTCGTCGTCCACAAATATTCACTCTGTGGTATTTTTTTGATTTTTTTAAAATTGATTATGTGATTACTTGACAAAGTTTTATAGTGATTACTACTGAGACCAAATATTTCATGATTATTTGATTTTTTTTTTATAATCTCAATTCTTGGACTATTTTTTTATTTTTTTATTATCTTGTTTAAAAAATAGAATTGATTAGCCTATATGATTATGAATATATTGGTAAACAATTTGTGATTATATGATTACTTGGACACCCCATGAGGGACCTCATATATCAAATGTTACAGGGAATTTGTGAAATCAGGAATTTTGTAAAATCACTGAAATTTCAGGGAATTTGTAAAATCACTAAACTGATTAGTGACTCTATAAAATCACTGATTTTGACTAGTGTTTTACAAAAGAATTTCTGTGAAAAAAAAGACTACAACAGTAACACTCAATAAGTTTGAGGTTAATCTAGTCTTTATTTTAATATTAAGTGAGCGGTTTTCATTCACAAAACAACTGACATACTGTAGAACAATGGCTCAGGTACAAATGTCTTGAAATCAAGAGCAAACATACACCCGAACGTTACTTCAAATAATTGAGGTAAAATTAAAGTGCAACATATGGAACCAGGGAAAATATGATAAACATTTTAGAATATTTTGTCAATGAGCCACAGAAAGAAGACGTACAAAACAAGCTCTTAGGGAGCTACCATTTGATTTTTATGGGGGGGCTAGGATGAAAAATTTTGTCCTGCATTTTTTTTTAGCTGTAATCTCTGTCCTGCCTATTTATTTTTCACTCTGTTTGGTCCTGCCTTCTTTTTTTTTAGTTTATCCTGACTTTTTTTTTACCTAAATTGTCGTCCTGACTTTTTTTTTGCAAGTGTCTCATCCTGCCTTTTTTTTTCACTCAAAACTTCTGTCCTGTCTATTTTTTCAAATTTCATCCTAGCCCCCCCCCCCCCCCCCCCCCCCCCCCCCCATAAAAATCAAATGGTAGCTCCCTTATCACTACCTTGTTTGAAAGAAGGTTACTGTTTATTATAGTTTTTCTGTATAATTACTGTAGAAAATATGTGAGGTATAAGAAATTGAGTGGGCTAGGGTATGTGTTTCAGTGGCAAATATTACATGCAAATCGGAGTAAGAGCATTTAATTATTGTTGCATGAAAATTGATATATAAAAAGCAAATAAGTTTTGTATTATTAATTTGCTGCCTACAAAATAACATTTATATTCACAAAATAATAATTAATAATTATACTTTGTTTTGTACTTGCATGTTTATGAATAGGTTCTTAATTACCAAGCAAAAATAAACAAATTAAGTTTTACCTACTTTGGTCATATATCGGACAAATGTATTCTATCACAAAGTGGTATAACTTTGAATAAGTTTCTAAACTTTCTCAACTCTTTTAATCCAAATGAAGTACTTAAATATTTTGTTGATAAATTAAGATATGAAGTTCTTCAGTGTGGAGATTTGAAAAAAAATTGTAAAAAACGGTATTCATCAGATGAAGACGTTTTAAAAATATTATATATGTCTTGAAGACATGTACAGCATAGTTAAGAAAATTAACATATCAATAGCTTATAGTGGTAGGGATGTCACCCAAACTTGTCATGCAAAGATAAGCAAATTCAGAGTCGGGGGCGGATCCAGCCATTTAAAAGGGGGGGGGGGGCGGGGGTTCCAACTATATGTCCCCATTCAAATGCATTGATCGGCCGAAAAAAGGGATCCGCCAATGAGAGTGGTCTAAATATCCGATTATATGCATTTTAGTCATTATCGTTATACACTAGTTCTAGCTCATAGTGTTTATTAAACAAATATATTTCCAAATCATCAATGATCATTCATTTGGTCTATTTTTATATTAAGAAAAACACATTTCTAATAGCATGCTACTTTATTGTAATCAGGGATTTTACAAAATCCCCAGCTATTTTCATTGATTTTGTAAAATCCATAACAATTTCAGGCATTTTACAAAACCACTGAAACTGCACAATCACTGATTAGTCCAGTGATTTTACAAATTCCCTGTAACATATATATATATATGTCATGTTAAAGAAAAAAATATACTTTAATATAAATGGACTTTTTCTTCAACATGACATATATATAGTCTGCAGTTCAAGTTTTTAAAACATTTTTTAGATTCATAAACCATCCAGGATCATCCAGGATTTTTAACCAAATTTGGACAGAAGTATCGAGAGAAAACATATTTTACTTGCCCCCTCCCCCCCATAGACGGATTCGGGGGGGGGGGGTGCCCCCCCCCCTTTTCGTGGGAAAAATTTGGATGATTATATAGGGAATAATTGAAGCATGATTGGAGCGGGCCCCCCTTAGGTCAGTCAGCGGCCCCCCCCCCCCCCCCTTAGGAAAAGTTCTGGATCCGCCACTGCCCCCCCCCCCCCCCCCCCACACACACACACACATTGCCTGTTAATTTAGTCGCTAAATCGATCCTTCATTCACTCTGAAACTTCAAAACATAGACAAAAGTGCGTACAAACAAAGCACCCGCTTGCAACATTCAATCATATAATTTAAAGATTAAAGAATTTTGGCGGGATTTCATTCCCGATGTAATTTAAATTGGTGTTTTGAAACGCTCCCCATATTCAGTTTATACTGGTCTCTTTCTCTCAAAATAACGGTCGAAAATGGTTGAAGAATAAAGGGTAGCAGTTCTTTTAAAAACCGGAAAACACGTGACATGCATGGAAACAATCACGGCTTGGAGGTCGCTAGCATTTTTTCTATAAGAATAAAGAGGATTTGAGGATGTGACAGTGGACATTATGATATGAGCAGACAGGAGATTTTTAACTCCTATAACGAAGGTGGCAAAATGAGGCCAAGTTCGGCCGAGGTAGGAACCTTAAGCTCTAAATCGCAAAAAGTCCACAATGTGTCTTCTGCAAAAACACATTTCGGACTCAATATTACAATGAATAGTATAATGACTTTTAAATATTATATTTTTTTCAAATAATACTTAAAATTTGTCTAAAATCACAATTATTTTGTTAACCGTACAGTCTAAATACGTCTAGTATTAATGGGGAAAAAGCAATCAAATAGATTGTAAAGTTTCATTTTCTTTAAAGAAATATGAAAACAATGACTTTAAATGATACATCATGTATATGTTCTATATTTTAATGTAAGCTTTTAACAAATAAAATAGCTATTTGGAAATCATTGCCTCTAATACTATTTGTGTCATAAGCCAATTTTGTTTTGACTAGATATAAGATCTTAAATTATTTAGTATCAATTTCAATTATTTGCTCAATACAAATTTAGGTACATGTAGAAGCAAAAGTTGTCCCTTTGAAATCTGCATTTTTTTCAGACTATACTTTCTTATATTAGTATTATTAAATTATTGTAAGGCAATGTTTGTTGAACCATCAACATGATCAAGCAGTAATTTTCGTCATTGAAACATTTTATATTTTCATTCATTGTGTTGTTTATTAAAGTATAAAATTGTGCATACTTTAGTATGCATACGCTGTATTAATTTTACAGACATACATGTATGAAATTGGCATAATAAAGCCTAACCATTGAATTGTGTGCCTTAAAGTTTAATGTTTATTGAGATATATCTATTTGGTTGATTCTATTGTTTTTGACCTGGTTACAAGTGTGCATTGAATAGCAAACAACATTGAACACGCTCAGTGATTCTGTAATAGAAGTAGTATAAAGGATATATATACAAGAATAAGAAACTTAAGAATCCCTCAACAAAATTTTAGGCTTAGATTGCATTTAAGATTTGAACATGGAGTTTTTAAATTGTTTTTTAAATTGTTATTTACATACAAACTTAAAAGGCTTGAAGGATCTCATTTAAAAATCTAATCATAGTTTTCAATTATTTGCATTTACATGCAAAAAGACTTGATAATTACTGTGACCTGAAATTATTTGTAATAAGAGAAACTTCAAAGGGTTATTTGTAATGAAGATTGACATGTTTATGTTTTTTAAATGTTGAGAAACAATTAAAATTTGAGAAGATTGCTATAAAAGATTAACTCCAGCTTTGATTCTGTTGAATTGCAACTTTTTGAAACAAATTTGTACCATTTTGGTGTCAGAATTACAATATTTGCACCTTGGGACAGTAAACTTTTCTTATTACTTGGTATTAATTGTTGTCCTTTAACTTTAACAAAAATCTTCTCTGGTCAATACAAAACTTGGCCACAATCTTCATTGGGAAATCAAATTTTTGGTATTTTACTTACTGTCATGACTGTGGTTCCATTTATTTTTGTGGTTACCAATTTTCGTGTGTCAAGGAAAACTTCGTGTTCATTAATACTAAATTTTGGATTTTTGTCGATGATATTTTGTATATGAAATATGTCTTTAATCAGACATTTAATTTTCAAAGGATCCAATTTCGTGGTTTCCTTGTACCCACGAAATCCTCGAAATTGGTATCCAACAAATAATGAATCCTGATCAAGAATCCATGACAAATCGTCCCACTCCTAATCGCTTCACTTTATAAAAAAATGCCCCACTCTTGTTTACCAACTCGAAATAAGGTTTGCCATCTAGCAGCATCTAGCCTCACTCGGGACAAATCGATAAACCACAATGAAATTATTAGTGTCAACTCGCCCCACTTATTAAAAAAGATGCAATCCCTTTGTATATCTATGTCCCTGCCCCACTTCAATACCTATGAAAACCTTAGTGAAGTGCACGTGCTATAACATCAAATTGCTGTTAATTGAAATCCTTCAATTGTATGATTATGATACAATTAACAGGTTTCTTTTCAATTGTTATACAACTAAGCTTACAAGTTTAAAGTTATTCTCCAATGAATGATACGAAAATGTATTTGCAATTACATTTTAAGAACTTTAAACATCATTCAACTTAAAAGATAATGGTTTAATAAATTTCGTTAGTTTTCATTTCAGTGGGGCATGAAGTAGATTTTACTTTTTTTCAATAAGTGGGGCGAGTTGACCGGGGAAAAATTAACGGGATTTTACCCTTTTCACAAGTGAGGCTATTTTTTAAAAAGTGGGGCGAGTTGGTAAACCTGTTTGGGGCGATTTTTTTAATAGTTGGGCGAGTTGGTGAAAAAGTGGGGCAATTTGGTGTGGGGCGTTTTGCCAGTGGGGCGATTTGTCCTGCTTCCAACAGTACATTGTATATTATACAAATGAACATACAGCCTTATGATAATTGACTTGTTGGTATTTTTATAAAAAAGGAAATTTACAAAAAACACATATAAATATGTAGCATATGAAATATAGGATATGCCTAAACTGGAACATATTTAATTATCAGCATTGAGCAATAGTCAGATAGACTTTGTTTTCTGCTGATTCACATAATTAATATTCAGGCTTCCATAAGAAAAAGTGCCATTTGAAGATACTGTTGTTTAGAGACCTGTTGGTATATCATTACTAATTTACTTACTTGTTGGTATTTTGTTGATTTAGGATCTCATTTAAAGATCTTATCTTTTGTTTGTCTTTGAATGAAAAAGATAAGGAGAATTGATAATTACTGTGACTTCAGTTATTTATTTTTAATAAGAGAAACTTCAAAGGTCTAGGATTACTTGTCTAATAGTTTGACATATTTATGTTTATTTTACATGTTCAGTAGCAATTAAAATTTTAGAATATTGCTGAACTTAACCTCCTGCTTTGATTTTTGGAACAAATAGGGTCCATCCTGGTGTCAGCATTTGGGTCACATAGCTGCCGTTAGGCACTTTAGGCACGTGCCTACACATAATTTTTTCACAAATATTTTTTTTTTGTTAAAAAAAATAATAAACAATGTTACAGATGAACTCCAGTGAAGTTGTCACAACTCGAATGTCATGTGTACACTAGTCTCTCGTCCTTAGTGAATGGAGTATTGGATAGAATTGAATGTTTTTATGTGTGTACCTTACATTATATAGAAACTATAAACTAGAACTTTGGTTCTGATCATTTAAATTCTATCAACAAAAACTTGAATGAACCTCAACTTAGACACATGAATTTTTAATTAGTTGTTGTTAGTTTTCAACTAGCTTTCCACTTTGTCTTCACCCGACTTGCCAATGTTGGTCGTCCGTTTGGCTGTGCAGGATGCATAAATACGTAGTCACGTCTGGTCAGAATAGGGACATTTAATCTTATGCCTAGTTGTAGAGAGAATGCCACTCTTTGAGGAGTTCGTAGTTGGTCTACTGAAAGGCAAAGTTTCTGCTCCTATCCAATAATCCCTCATTTTCCAATGCATGGCATTTTCAAATTTCCAGACCTTCGTCCTATACAACACATATCACAGGACTAAGTTCCCTGTTGTGTTTATTGTAAATAATCAATTTGTTGTTTTTAGTTCTAAACTTGCATAAATATTTTACACTGGATGTTTAGAAATCAATCTATCAACTAGCTTCCAGTAGTTTTGAGTACTCTCAGATCTACGAGTAATGACCACAATTATTTAAATTCCTAAGCAGGTAGGGATTGTAAAGTAGCGTGGTATATAAAGAAATAAGAATTTCTTGAATTTTGTTACATTAGTATGAACAGAACAGAACTTTTGCACTAGGCATCGACTATGTGTGTATGTGTTTGTGTGGCTAGGGTGAAGGTTTAATAATCAAAATATTGATGGTTGATGTCTTTCTAGCCAAAAGGATAGTGTTATTATTATATAGTATAATATCAGTGTTTACGTGCACGTGCATATTTTTTTTTTAATGAAGGATCGTCAATATGTACTATCCATTAAGTTAAACATATATATCGATCATAACGGAATAGATTTGAAAATACCAAACAGGGTGTACTGCTTAATTAAAGGGATACACGGATCTATGATGGGCAGTACATATTGTAAATATTATTTAATTCCCCATTCAGATGTTATGGTAAATTATTCATAATTTTTCGAACTTTTCATCATGTATATTATAATTATCATGATTAAATGACCAGAAAATTTAATATTTTTGTGCATAAAATTTTGCATCCAAAACACTGAAATCAGTTTTCCGTCGGGGGGCTTCGCCTTAAGCGGCCTCCAGACCCCCTGCCGATTTGTGCCTACAGTTGAATGAATGCCTAGCTATGCCCCTGGTTCAATTTATTATAATGTGCAAATCATTTCAGGTTGGGGGTAAGTAATGGTAGCATGTTCTTCAAATCTTCAGCCATATTGTAAACTTGTATATGTAGGATGGCTTACATGTATATGGAAGCTGAGACAATTTCACATATTTGGTTACTTTATCTGGGTTGTTTCAATTTCCTGTTATTATGCAAACCTCAGATGGTCGTCTGTTACTATAAACTTAAACTTATAATACTAATAGATATTAGCTTCTACTTGTGGTTTTGGATTTTTTATTCAATATCTATTGAGCCTGTTTATCAAAAGCATGGTGAACAGTACTTGTGTAGTATTGTTGATATTACTGCTATTATGTATACTCGTTGGAGTTTGGAAAATTAAAACAGCATATATGTAACTTTTTTTTTTACCTCTAATCAATTGCTTCATCTATTAAAGTTATGAAATTGAATAAAGACTCATGCATTCTCATTAAAGTTTGGAAAGTAAAACAAATTACATTGTACATGTAACTTTTTTTTACCTCTATATTTAATTGCTGTATCTTTTGAAGTTAAGAAATTAAATAAAGACTCGTGCATACTCGTTTGAGTTTGTAAAATAAAACAAAATACATTATACATACAACCTTTCATTGCTAGTATTCAATTGCTGTATCTTTTGATGTTATTTTATTGAATGAAGACATACATTTAAAGAGCTGTATTACTTATTATTTTGATGTAGCGCACCTCGTTATACATTTTGAATGACAAAATGTTATATTTTTGTTGTTTTGAATAACTAAGTGTTTGTTAAGATATAAACCCAGTTACTGCTTGACGTTGTGTAAAATTTGTGTAAGGATTTCTTCTCTTTTCAAACATCGTTTAAAACCCATTCAAATTTGTTATAAAACATGTCCATCTCAAAACTGTTTACATATATTCAACTCTTACTTAAAAGTTGAAAAAGAAATGATACAGTTTAATGTAACTGAAACATGTTTTAAATAATATTGATCACAAAGAGGTTCTTAAAATGTACAACTGTTGTTTGTTATTTACATTGCCCTTTGACCAATCAAAATATGATATTTTTTTTCTTGTTTCATCACAAAAAAGGTCTTTACATTTAAATCTTTAAAGTTTATTGCATCCACTAATGAGTGTCAAATTATCACTTGAATTAACCTTCACCTTTTATGTTGAAATTGAATTCAAGAGTGTTTTGGACTGGTTAATAATTAAAGAAAATCAAAATCGACTTTTGTGTATCATATTTTGCTCTTCAAACTTTTAAAATTTCTAATTAAAAGTAGAATTTTGCCTACTCATTCATGTTGTCATTACTACTGACTTGTCATCTGGCTGAAAAATTCAAAGAATTAAAAATTGAATTTGAATGACCTTATTATATTTTTTTTGCTTTTCGTAGACTTTGTTTGTTGGCTGGTTACTACTCCGGAAGTTCACTTCTTGCATGATAGACTTGAATGTATCAACCTTTGTTTTTTTTATTTTTAAATTTCCGAGTAGTCTTTCATTACAACATAGATAATAAATATGTATCGATCGGTGAGATGCCTATCTTTTGTGCATGAATTGCATGTACCATTAGCTTTGACATCGTGAACAGAGATTCATTTTTTTCGAATGTATGATAGTTGCAATTAAAACAGGAATATTGATCAGTACTTGAGGTAGATTAACTGACGATATGATGGAGTGTGGTAAAACTAATGAAATATTGATAGGAAATTATTCATTATTTAAAATCAATTGAGGATAGTTAAAATTTCATAAATCATGTTTAAAGTTTAGAAAAATTATTTGACCTTAAATAAGGGATCCCAACAAGTGGGTACCCATTTTAAAATGACAAGTTGTTGGTCCCTCTTCACTTTTCATTTAGTTGATTTGAGCTTACAGATAGGGTTTATACATGTTTATATTTATATATATGCCTTCAACAATAGGTAAAATCCATTACATAGCCAGTTATAAAAGCCTATTAAAAGGCCCCAACATGACAAATGTAAAACAAATCAAATGAAAAATCTAACGTATACTGATTCATGTACAAAACAATCAATAAAAAAAAAGATATATACAGCTACATGTACAAATGACAACCACTGAATTACAGACTGACTCCAACAAAATCTCTTTTATTTGCATTACAGAAGACACAACTATAGAGCTTCATTATGGCTTCATAGAAATATTACAATACCCAATTTAAAAATATCTTTATATAGTTACTGAAAAAAGATCAAAGTACCTAATGATCATGCAAAAGGTGATTAGTCAGTGGAAGTCCTACTTTGATATATTGTTTCTCATGCAAATTATTATTAAAAAGTACAGTTAATATCTACTTTTATCCATGGTAATGGGACGGTGAGATATATACATAATATGAAATGAACTCTGAAAAGGGAAATAACTCTATAATCTGAAATATAGTTTTTTTTCATCAATAATTCCTAGGGGAAAGGCTAGGTCCCTCGATCATAAAACTATACTCAGTAAATTTGTACTTCAATAACAAAACACTAAATACCATAAATTGATTAGTTGATTTCAGAATCTGAGTGATAATTTATGCTTGAAATTTTTATAACCACAAGGCTAGGTCTCATCACAATGTAGCACCAAAATGAATGTTGTGAATAAAACTGGACTCTTGGTATTTCAAAATTCTGAAACCCTGAATTAAAATTTAAATTCTGGGAACTTTCTCATTATTCTTTGAGCACCTGCTATATTGATTTTCGTCCAAACTATTTTTTATGTCAAATCTTTGCCTTTGCTTTATGTGAAGCAGCCGTATTAATTGTTTTTATTTTAATATCAATACCTCTAGTTTTAAAAAAAGCAACCTCTATTAGAAGTCCATAAGGAACATTAATTTAACTAATTATTTAATCTTATAAAATCCTGATTTGGCATTTTATTATGACTTTTGAAAAGTAATCAAATTTCCTTTTGGAAGTGTTTTTCAGCAATAAAAAATATTGTACATGTAAAAGAAGAGATTAAGTAGGATTAGATGAAGGAGAGGGGGGGGGGGGGGGGGGGGGTGTTAGCTAGAAATTACTTTCAGGAGGTAAACAGGTAAACATTCTACCATTTATAATTAAACATGGATAAAGAGGAAGGTTTCAAACATGAGGAAAGTAATTCATTTCATTTAACTAATTGAATTGTCTAACCTTGACCAAGTTAAATACTATTGATAAATAATGTATTTCTTTAAAGACTTTCAATCATTGAAAAGATGTTATAGATAAATGTCCTTGGAAACGTCATGATGTCACAAAACTTTAACGTTACAATAACATGCCGTCTTAATACTTTTCATAGGCTGATCCCTGGGGGGCCCAGGCCCCCCCCGTTTGTCGGAAAAATTTGGTTGATTATATAGGAAATCACTGAAGCATCACTGGAGCAGGCCCCCCCTTAGGAAAAGTTCTGGATCCGCCACTGCTTTTGTTTGAATGAAAGTTAAATTATATAAGCTTTGATCAATTTAAAAGTCATTCCTTAATGTATTTGGAATTAATGTTTTTTATAAAAAAAAAAAGGAATGAGTTTTAAAATGATCAAAAAGTATAAATGAAAGTTAAATTATATAAGCTTTGACCATTTTAAAAGTCATTCCTTTTTAACGTTAATTCCACAAAAGTATTATGACATCATGTTATTGTAACTTTAAAGTATTGTGACGTCAAGGACATTTATCTATAACATCTTTTCAATGATTGAACAGTCTGCACCAAAAACTTTTTCAACTACTAGTCCGAAGACCAATATTCTGACATTTTTCTTATTTGGCCAAACAAAGTTTTGCAAAAACTTACTAGTCTGAATGAAATTTTACTAGTCTGGGGCATCAGACTAGTGGCTAACCGTGCAGACTGTTGAAAAGGAAATACAAATGTAATGTCAGCCATGTTACAGTTGAGAGGAAAAATAAAGAACTGAAGAAGGCCAATGGCCGAAACATCTCAAAAAATTGGTTTATTGATATAATAATGACTTCACAGTACTCTACGATATAATAATGACTCCACAGTACTCTACGATATAATAATGACTCCACAGTACTCTACAATATAATAATGACTCCACAGTACTCTACATTGATTAATTATTGCAGATTTATATCTATTAATTGGAAGTGACTGTTATATAACATGCATGAGCATTAAGATATAATCTTAGAAATATTTTTTCTTTCATTTTCATAAGGTTAACGTCTAGAGGTTTCTTTATATCTTGGTTAACACAGGCTCCTGCAATATAAACGATATTTAGTATTTTAAACATGTAAGTTCTATAAATATTTTAATATATTACGGATTACAAATGTGTCGAGGTTTGTGATTGGATAACAACACAGAGATGTCAGTATATATTCAGGAAACTGCCGGGGTATATACGACGTTTTTATCCCCAATTGGAACCTCAAAAACGTCATCATAACTCCGGTTACTATGTGACGTGGTCAAAAGCTATCAGACTGTCAGAGGCTCACAGAGGGAAAATAACGACGTGCTTCAGTCAATAAAACATTTTTGATACAAAATCACGCAATTTACACTTTTAATACTTAAGTTTAATGTTAAAATTGTTGTTATAAATTATTACATACACGATAAAATTATGTTCACAGCAAATTAGAAAATCCTTCACGTATGCCGAACATATCAGGTTGGGTTTTTCAATATATATGTGTTGTCAACAAATACCTGCACTGGAAAATATTAACATTAAGTCAGGGGTAATCCGTAATATATGTGTAATTCAGGTCTCAGAAAGGGTATATACTGTGACATTCCCGGCTTAGGGCTTATATCCCCTTCGCCTTCGGCTCAGGGGATATAAACTCTAAGCCGGGAATGTCACAGTATATACCCTGTCTGAGACCTGAATAACATATAATATAACCCTTTCTATTAGACTTGTGTAAACCCTGCTATAGGTTTTGGTGTTCACGCTGTCCCCGTTAAAGACAAATATTTGTCATCTTAGCATGCTGAGTACGGTGTGTAACTGTATTACTAAGAATTTTTATGTCCCACCTAGAGAATTATGATTTTTGGTCTGTACATCCGTTTGTTCGTCCATCCGTCTGTTCGTTTGTCTGTCCTGCTTCAGGTGAAAGGTTTTGTTCAAGGTAGTTTTAAATGAAGTTGAAGTCCCCTCAACTTGAAACTTGAGTCACATGTTCCCTATGATATGATCTTTCTAATTTTAATGCCAAATTCAAGTTTTTTCACCAATTTCATGGTCCACTGAACATAGAAAATGATATGGAGAGTGGGGCATCCATGTACTATGAAGTTATGAACACATTCTTGTTGCTAGAGTATTAAAGGTTGCAATGCATATTCACCTAGTAATGGGCTTCTCACAAATATTCTCTTATTTCAGCTGCTTAAAAGTCTACTTTCAACATCTAGAGATGTTGACTTAGTTAGATATTGTTTTAAAAAACTCCTTCAAAAGCAGTTCACATTATAGATTTTTAAAAAGATAGCACCAGTAAGAGTTTTGACCATGTGAATAAGTACTAAGTGGTTCAGATATCTGACTATTTGTCTTTATAAATGATTTATGTTGATTTAAAGTTTAGCCTGAATTTTGAGAGTCAGAAATAGTTGTCACAAGTAAGATGTTTACTTAGCACTTGATCTAAATTTTAAAAATAAGAAGTTGTATACTAAAAGTTATGGACGCATATTTTAACATGAGATTATTTCATTTGTGCAAAGATTTCTTGATAGTTAAGCTCCTTAACAGTTGTCCTTCTTTTTAGAGACCACCTTCTGCTCAAACACATTAAGTGATCGCTTAAATGGTATTGATGAGAGTGTATATATTTGTTTTACGACAGATATAAATTTAAAGAACACAATATTCAAAGATACACTTAGGCTGAATTTGTTGATATGTAGTCATGACTACAAACTTTGAGTCCAGTGTATATTTAATATATATTCTAATTTTTTTAATAACATAAATTATGATTATTTATGACCAATAAAAGCATTTTTTGTGGTTATGATTAATTTTTTTTACTTTTTAATGATAGATAATTATATACAAATGCAATATATATATTAAATTTATGTTCTTTTTATAAGTATCCTTGTCTGGTTTTTTTTTTTTTTTAATATTTATTTAAATTAAGACAAGTGTTTGAAATAAATACAATATAAAATAGAAAATCATGTCTTATGACCTTAACTATTAATATACAATAACCACCCAGATAGTAAAGAGATTGAAATGAAAGAAAAAAAGAAAGACTAAAGAATTTTTTGTCCTTGTGATCCTAATCATACTAAGTAAAGCAGTTTATTTCAGTTTTTCTTGTCCAGAACAATAATAAAAAGTACTGTGAAATCATCATTATTCTTTGGATAACAATTTTGGTGGATTTTGTGAGTACAAGTGAACCATCAAATGTTCAAGGAATGGCATATCTTAATTAGACTTGTAATTCAGAGTTTAGTATGACGCCCATTATCACTGAACTAGTATACATATTTGTTTAGGGGCCAGCTGAAAGATGCCTCTGGGTGCAAGAGTTTATCGCTATTGAAGACCCATTGGTAGACATCGGCTGTTGTCTACTCTATGGTCGAGTTGTTGTCTTCTTGACACATTCCCCATTTCTATTTCCAATTTTAATTTCAGACTTCGACAAAACCACTAAATTAAAAATCCACAAACATGCAAGTATTCCTTATTCCACGAAAGTTGGTACCCACGAAAATAAATGAATCTCATTAAGACTCAAATGTTGGTAGTTATAACTTCTGGATTTAAGTTTCAAATTTGGCTATACTATTTAGTTGCCTTTAGGTCTTTTATTGTCAAATGTTTGGGTTTGAATCTTCTTGGTGAAGGTAAATCCAGAAAAGCAATTCTGACTCATATTATTGTTTAGAGACACCTTGGAGCCTCTAGTAAAGAGACCTCAAGCACTTATTTGAATATCTGTCCTTGTACAGACTGGGTCACTCAAACATTATGCACTGCTGATGTTAACCTTGGGGTAAACAATCATTACCACTCATGCTGTAGTATGGCGGGACTTTTTGTTCCATGTAGCTACCAATATCATTCTCCGTCAATACCTTCTCTAATTATATTCAACTCTACTGGAGGGTCTAGGTTAAACAATTAGACTATTGAACAAATTTAATTAAATACATATAATTTGATAACATTTTCATTAATTTGATCCAAGATAATCAAAATTTTAATCAGACGATTGTCAATCAAGTTTTGTTTTAGACATCTGATATTTTTATAATAGTGTGGATTTGAAATAATTTGGGCTTCATGGACAGACAGTTTTTGAAGGACTTACAAAAGTTGGAGTGTGGAGGTTACTATTTTCCACAATGGGGACATAGGTTTCATTGTGATCTTGGAACTTTGAACGTGTGTATGTTTGTATAGTGTAAATACATTATTTTTTCATGTTGTGTACCTGTAAATATATTTTAGGGAATTGACTAGCAAATACCTGGTCTAGTACATGTGGTGCAAATGCTCCATTTACAGGTCTTTGGTCTGAATACTTGTAAACTACAAGGTTTTTCCATCTTTGAGACCAAATTAGAATTTATGTTTGTTGAACTGTATTAGTTGAAGTTTCTATACAGTATTTATTCTGAGTGTAGTCTTTGAACAATTGCAGAAATTAAAAAATTTAAAAAAAAATCTTTAGTATTCTTAATTAAATTCTGTGTTTATTTAGAGGCAGTATCGAGTTCAGCACATTAAGTATGTATTTCAGGTACTTAATTTCTCATTAGAAACAGCCTTTCAGAAGTAGGGTGCATATGTTCTTATATAGTTATATAGATTATACCCTGAAGTTACTCTAGTAGATGTACAATTTTGTAGTTGACAGAGAAAATCATTGATTTATTGCAATGTTTTTGATGACAAGGGGCATTATGTTTTCCTGTCTGTGTGTCAGTCATTCTTGTATCAGGTTAAAGTTTTGGTTTAGGGTACAATCTTTACAATCTAGGCAACATTTTAGAAGTTGGTAGCACACAATAATGTCACTTTTCACGGTTTATTAGGCGCAGCTAACATTGATTATTAACTATACAAAGAAAAAAAAATTGTGGCCCTCACAAGTAAAGATTTATATGTCACAAGTTCATGTTAAATCAAGTTGACCAGCAAGATATCTCTCTTTCTTCATATAGGGTTTTATATTTGCAAGTCACAATGGGAAAATTCAGATTTTCCAGAGATGCTCTTAAAATAGAACAGAACTCGTGCATTGAATAAGATATTAAACAAAAAATTTATTACAAATAATAAAATGTAGATATATATGTGTAAATATCAAAGTTAAATGATGTAGAGAGAAGCATCACAAAAGATATCTTTCATTAAACAATTTTATTACCACTGAATAATTCATGAACTTCAGAAGTTCGATTGGGTTTATTCTTGTATCTGAAGAAACATTTTATGACATTTTAAAAAAAACCTTATTAAACTGTTTATTGCACATGAAGATATATGTGTTATATTTTTAATAAAAATCATAAAAATTGAATTACATGTATCATAGTGTCATCATTTCAAAATTAAACTGAATAAGTTGGAAAATTTTTAAAGTTATCCTTTAAATTTTTTTAATTTCCAATATAATCAATGCTGCTATTTTTTTTTTAATTGTATATACATTTTTCACTTTCTTATTAAATTAAATTCAATAGAATTTGACACATTTCAAGTGAATACCTTTAATTCAGGGAAGTGCTGATTTCTGTATTAATTCTTTAATTGTTAAAGGTAATATCAATTCATTAATAGATCTACCATAAAGCTCGTCAACGTGCTATAGTGTTATAGAATCCATTGATCAGGATTAAATATACTCAATTATTACCTCATTTGATAAGTTTTAAATTCAGTAGAATTAAAAGTCCTGTCACCGTATACCTGACAGTCACTGTTTTTATTGGCTATTTGTGTTTACTTCATACAGGGATTAAATATTGGTTTAAATTCTGAGGCGTTTCTAAGTGTAATAATTGTCTTCAGTAAACAGTCTAACATTCAACGGATAGACATTTGACGAATATACGTATTTGTTCATTTGTAAGGTGTGCTACCTAATACTAGAAACACATTGCCAAAATAGAAGAGGAAATATTATCGATTGTATTATCAATAAGTATTGTACAGTTTAAAACGTAGTGATAAACCGCTGATAAAACTTACTGCAATACAAATATGTAAAGAGCTCAATATACAAATGGGATATTGGTGAGGATTTGAGTAACTATTGACCTGCATTAACATATTACTATAACAAATATTACATACCTGGTCTACTGGTATCCCGGAGGAGGTGTCAGTATGATATGGAAAGTAATTGTAGGATTTAGAAACTTTACATCAATCCTTAAATAATTCCTTTAAATCGTCATTGGGTGATAAATCATCATTGATGACCTTCTATAGTGTGTGGCATTGTAATCTTATTGTCGGATAACTGTTCAAAATCATATAGTTTTTGTGTGTAGGAATTTATCTGGAGACTAAAAACTTATTTAGATTCGGCTGTTAATAATTGTTTTGGGATTTCATTATGGATGTGGCTAGCAGAGCTAGCAGAGCTTCTTATAGACCAAAAGTTCAAAGGGTCAAAAGTGCAGAGGTAATGTAAAATACTTAGTTTATGCTTATTGCCCAATAATGTATAAAGCACAATTTTTGGGGTTGTTATTTGTCCATGCTTGTAACTAGTGCTATCCAATGTTAAATTATTTTTGATAATGATACCATGCCTTCATACAGATGTGATAGAATATAGAAAATTGATATCAAAAGTGCTTAATAAATATATATTCCCTTGTAAAATATAGATAAGGGAAAATATGGAAGTTAAGTGGTAACTTGGTAACAAAGTGACAATAAGTGAATTGACATTAAATCTTCATAAATACAAAACATTAGCATTTAATGACAATTGTTGATTTATAAACTTTGGTGGTATATTGATTTAGTCAAATATATTAAAGATCACCAAAACAGCTGAGATCTCATTACTTTGCCTCCTAAATAGTAACACCTACTATAATGGAAATGGTAACGAGATTTGAATACATGTTTTTTCTTGTTTTGATGAAAATCTTGTAGAACTATTGTTCAAATGTCTTATAAAAAGCATGTGGTAAAAAGAATAAAATATGTATTTTTTCTTTGCCTAAAATAATGGCATATTCCGATTAATTTTAAGAAGGATATAAATAGAATTCTGTACATGCCAATGCTGTGAAAAGTAACGGGGGTGGAATACAGAATTAATTCAAACATAATTTTTATACTATTAAATTACGATTTATAAGTTATCGAAATTTCATCAATCATGATCTGCGGGCAGCTTGTCATATTGATATATATAAATTAACATTAAGTACAATGGGGTTATGCATCCCTGATAGCACTCTCCTCAAGGATGGATTATAGTTTCGTGTAAGTTATAAATACAGAAACACATCCTGGTGTTGAAGTTTGTCCGAGCATTTAAAAACCCACAGACATCCATTGATCTGTGTGATTTCCTTTCGTTTGGTAACAAATTGGTTTTTAAACATTTCATAAGTATCAGAATAAGTTATGTCAATTTTAAATTGTTATCTTTTGTAATTATGATAATAAGTTACGGCTTGAAACATGTCACAAACCTAACGTTGTAGTACAGAAAAATAAATCTTTTATTATCATCTTATTTAGCTACTATTCTTTTATGTAAAGTGAAGTTTGTTAGTCACACAAATTATTAGGTGTTGTTGCTAGTTGTCAAGATGTATGCCATTTTATCTTTCAATTTCTTTTTTTTTTTCTTTTTTTTACTGTAATACGACTCTATGCCCCAGGTATGTTCATCTTGCAAACTTGACATTTGACTTGCTTAATTATGTGGAAATTCTTATACAATTAAACCTAAATTATGAATTCAAAAATTACATAAACTTCAAAGTTCATGGTATTTATTTCTGATTTTGTTTATTTTAGTATTTTTGAGCACTGATTCAAGAGACCATGGAGAAAAGTTTTTTAAATCTTTATGTGGGTTTGTTTCTTACATGAAATAACAGTCAACAACTTATACAATATTACAGGAGTTCCTAGACTTAGAATAGAGTTACTTCATTCATTTAGTACTATATTCACAAATAAATCTCAATTATGTCACTAATCTTATAAACTGATTATGGATTTCGTTTTGAAACTTAGTACAAGTAACAAACTTGGTACAATTTGAAATGAACTTTTTAAGGGGCTTTAAGCATTTCTTATCTTTACTTACATTTTTTTCTTCTTCTTAATTTTTGAAAACAATATCAGTTTATGGGATAAAGTGCACTTTAAAAATCATATTTTACTCATATTCTAATCATTTTCAATCTAAAGGTACATTTATATTTGCTGAAATATTTATAAGGCTATCCCAGTTTTAACTATATTGTTTGAAGTATACATATAACAAGTTGTTTATTTTATTTTTATAGATTTCCATTTCAAACTTTTAAAACTTCAAATCACATATCAATAAGATGCATTTTAAAACTGATATTTAAAATTTAAAATGAAACAGAATTTTTATTTACATATTTCCCTTATACATATTAAATTTAGAATTTACAGTTAGTAAATGGATTTATAACTGCAGAAGCCAGACAAGTAGGGATATGTTTTAAAATTGCAGCCATTGACTTAACATTTTGAAGTTACAAACCCAATAAATGAGCACGTTCATTGCAATTTCATAGAAATAAACTGAAAATATTACTGGGCCGAATCAATTTGAACCAGAACACAAATGTTGAATTCGTATGAGTATTTTTAACTGTATTTCATATTCATTCAATGTTTATTCTTTTGCCTGCCTGATCTTGTGACTTCCATTTGTATGCTGCATAAAAGTATTGGCATCAATGGGACTCACTGTTTATGTTTTTAGGTAAAAAAAATCAGATAATTATTTTGAATCACCCGTCAAAGTTTTTAATAAGTATTTCAAATTGATATGCCCTTTAGGAAAACAAAAATGTTTGTCTGTGTCTTGTTTTGATTAAATTCACAGTTTTTAATGAGTTGACCTTTATAATTCATTAGAACATACTGGTAATAAAATTATAAACCCTAAAAAAAAACCAGTTTTAATTTGCAGATTTGCAATATGCATGAACTAGCAACTTGTTTTATGCCATTATCAATATGATTTCATTTGCATTGCACGGTAAATATGACATTACAGATCGTAACAGCAGGAACAAAAAACCATTAGTTAACATTCTAATTTTAATTCAAATTTTTATAAAATCAATCTCTCTTTTTCTGTATTTTCAGCTATCTGATTTACATGTATATATAGTTCCACCAGATCTGTGGAGAGAAAGATATAACAACTTATTAAACCAGAACGTCACTGAAACAATCTCTGCAGGAATCATCAGGTATTCACAGCTTCTTACCAAGTTTGATTAAAATCTGACAATCATTATTCTATATAGGTTCATTAAAAATCTGTCTGCTCAAAGCTAGTGATCAGACATTCACTGTTGGTATTTTCCAAACGTGTGAAGAATTATATGGTGTACTAATTCATGACCTGAAATCCCAATATACACTTGATCAATGAAAACAAAGGAACAGCATTTTTCTCAAAGTTTCTGCCTTCAACACAGAATTTTTTTTTAGACAATATGCAAGTTTAGACAAAAAACCTGTTAGAGCAGAATTCATTGATAGACTCTGGGCTCTCAGTCATAAAACTTTACTCAGTACTCCGAGTACAAAATAAGTGCTCGAAACACAAAATCCAGTATTTTGATTGGTTGATTCTTGAGTCTGAGTACAAAAATTGTGCTCGAAAGTTTTATGACCGCAAGGCCAGGTGTGGATCCAGGATCTAGAAATAGAAGTTTGAAAGGGGGAGGGGGGAGGAAATTAGCTTTTTATTTGAACATTTTCATTGTTTTAGTAAAGTGTGATGAAATATTGTTCATTTAAGAGTTGCATGATATGTGTATGAGAGTAATGTGGCTCAGTAAAGTTCATACCAAACTATTTTCCTGATATATAATGCCATGAGATGTTAAGCAATAGAAGTCAGCAAATCAGCCCCTAGAAGACTCAACCAAAGCAAATTATTGTTGCCAAAGAGCAAAAAAAAAGAAATACAGAATTGAATGAATGGTCCTTTTTTTTAAACAAAGAAAGAGAAGTTTCCTGTTGTATATTGATGATACAATATGGTTTTGTTTTCTATACATACAATTTTATACTTATATTTGCAGGGTACACCCAGAGACAAAAGTCTGTTTTCTATACATACAACTTTATATTTATATTTGCAGGGTACACCCAGAGACAAGAGTGTGCAATTTACGTGATGAATTAGAAACCCAGCTTGGTGCAGAATTACTACCTAGAGATTTTATATTTCTTAAAAGTGTAGGCAGAAGTATAACAAGGGTAAGTTGGCCTCCTCAATGGCTGGGGTTTTATTTGGATCACATCTAAATGGTTTATTTTCTTATTTGGAGATCTGGCCTTGAAGTCATAAAACTTTCAAGTCAGTTTTTTGCTGGATTTTATGTTTCGAGCATGATTTTTGTGCTCCGAGCACTGAGCAAAGTTTTATGACTTCAACCCCAGATATCAAATGGCAGATCGTTTAAAAAAAAAAAAGAGAGAATTTGGTTCTTGACATTTGGTTTAATACACCTGTCTTTAAAAGACGACTGTCTTTTGTTTGTTTGTGTTGTTGTGTTTGTTTCTTTCACTGACGTATACCACCCCATATCTCCATTTAATCATAAGAATTGAGTGTCTGTAATGGCAAAGTAAATTAGTTGTCAGATACACACTTGATATAAGATGATAATAATTCCATAGAGGTATGGAAACCACTGGTCAACTTAAATGAAAGTTTAAGACCCATGTTTTACACAAAATAAGGTCTACTTGATGTGTTTTGTCTATTTTGTTTAATACATCTAAAAGAAGCCAGTCTATACCTCCAAGAATCTTTGTTAGATGTTGCTCAAAAGAAAGAAACTTATGCTTACAAAAAAAATCTTTGCATTAACTTAAATATCAATAGTTCTCAATAAAAAAGGCAATTTATCTATTGTAAAACATTAGGAATCTGAACAGGTGAGGCGAGACTATAGAATGGGATTAAAAGGTGATTTTATTCATTCTTAATGTGTAATGGACAAGAAAAACCATAACATGATTATATAGAGAGATATCTTTGGTAATGGTTTTAAAGTTGGTTGAAAAGAATTGAACTCATATGCCAAAATTTTAATTTTTTGTTGTTACTTATATGGTCAAATTTAAAGAGGTGGACCATTTACTTTTGTTTTGAAGCCCATATTTATATTCATCTATAAAAGATTTTAACTAACTACAAAATACTTAATTTCCATTTGACGTTTCTTTACATTTCTTGAATACATTAACATGAAACTGAATAATTGATTGAATTTTGTTTTATGGGGAATATCTCTTAAATGTTTTCAAACTCTTTTCAAATTTAAGAACTTAATAGGTATAAATTTAATTTATTTCTCATTTATGAAACATTTTCAACTTTAATCAAGTTTAAATAGAATTAATTGCAGTTTTAAAGTATTTTAATGTTTTGGCTAGAAAATGTATTTACTGGCACGTTTCACAAGGGTTTTAAGATTAAATCAAATTTGTATTGTAATACTCGAGATGAAATTTAAAAAGCTTGCCAAGACCTTCTAACAATAAAAATCACTTCAGTAAAATTGACAATCAATCAATCTTTGGAAAGTGCATTTACTTTAAAACTTACCGAAGAAGGTACTATTAAGTAGTCTCGTTACTGTTCAAGTATTTGAAAGGGACCATGTTACCAATGAATAGAATTTGTTTTTGATAAAAATCTTAGTTTTTCTTTACATAGTAGTAAATGGTGATATTTGAATTTATTACATGTATATATATGTTTTAATTACAAGACATTAAGTTATGGTCAAGGTGAAACTCCTTCAAATAAGACTGGCATTGATTAACGCTTTCATAGGGTAGTGAACTTGCTGTGTTTTGTAGATATAAAACCAAAGTCCTTTCATGCAACTTTGACGTCACATTACGAAATTATTCTTGGATACATGTATTTGATTTGTTTTAAATTTAAAGAACTGTTTTGAGTGCAGATAAATTTTGTTAGTTCTATTGTACACAGAAAACTTCACTTGACCTTCTTATTCAACCTTTTAAATCTTTAATATATGGATAGAATTTCAGTGAAAGACTGCCCTGAAAAAAAACTACTTTCAAGTGTTTAGTTTAAATTTCCAAGTTTGTTTCTTGTAAAAATCCTTTCATAGCAGTTATTTCAGTTCAATTGCACAGTAAAAAAAATACCAGTTTGATATACATCAAACAATTAACCTATAATTGGTTAATATAAACTTCTCGAAACAGGGAGGGTTGAAATCTAAAATGAACAGAGTTTAATCCAACAACAAATTCATGTGCCTGTCCATCTTTTGTCAATTTTTTATGTAGTTGTAGAACTTGGTATTGGTCATGATACCCATGTAAACTTCAGATTTATATTGTTATAAACGTTTTGTTTTTGAAAGTTAAGTGTGATTTAAGTTTTAACAACAATTTCATTTAACATTATGTGATTTATTTTCAGAAGACTATTTACTTACTCTTGATTTAGAGTACTTTGTTTAAAAATTTACCATTTACTAAGTTAGATCCACTTTGGAAGCAATACACATTTTAGAAATTACCAGTAAATGTGTTTGATCAAGTTAATCCATTTTATCAACAAATCAAATAATTAGATTGTATAAAGTGTTTTAAAATGGAACATGTTTTGCTTTCCCTCTCATTTGTCTAATGTAAAAGTAAAGTTTTCATTTTCCAACTCATTTGCCATAAAAAGAACTTAAATTCTAAATAGTTCCTATACATTGTAACACATGTTTTTGTTTTCAAATTCATTTGTATTGTAAATAACTTTCATCCAGAATTGTACCTATTCATTGTAACACATGACTTAATTTGAATTGTATTTCAATTTGGACTTGTACCAAATGTGTTTTTTGTTTACCAAAGGATTTATAAGATGTTTGAATTTGTAATTTCAACAAGGTTAATCTGAAGCTCAAAGAACATAATGAAATACTTATCAAGTTTAGGTATTTCAGATCCATTAGCATGTTTCAAATTTTTCATGTCAGGGGCCTTTATAGCTAACTATTTTGTATTGGTTTTTCCTCATTGTTGAAGGCTGTTCGGAGACATATAATTGCTTATATCCATCATTTTAACTCTGGTTGATAGTTGGCTCATCAGCAAAATAATGTTTAACAAATTAAGAGAAATGAAAAAAAAAAAAGAATTGGTTTGTGCGTCCTTTTGTCTGTACGTCCATCAGTTCAGCTTCAGGTTTAAGTTTTTGGTTAAGGTATTTTTTGTTGAAGTTGGAAGTCCAATTAACTTGAAACCTAGTACATACATTCCCTATGACATGACCTTCTAATTTTAATGCCAAAATAGTTTTCTCCCGAATTTCACGGTCAACTGAACATAGAAAATGATAGTGCCAGTGGGACATCCGTGTACTATGGACAAATTCTTGTTTATCAATATTCTGGTATTGAATGAAGAGAAAATGCAATAATGCAACTGTTTGGTTAATTACCAGTAAACTTTTAACATGAAATAACTTTTGAGATAAGTGGAACACATTAACTTCCGGTTGCTATATATACAGATTTGAACACATCATCAATACTGCAAAAGATAAATGGAAAATCACTATGAACATTTTTCAGTGTTTGAACTGCAATGTAGAACTAAAGTTTAAAGATTCCTATTTTTATTCTAGTATCGAACAAATTTTGTTTTGATTGGATTTCATTTGTAACTGACAGTTTATATTGAAGCTACAGTCTGGTTTTTTTAAGATTTCATTTTGGGCAGCTTATAATTTAAGACAAAAATGAGCACTTGCATACTTTCATGCATCCCAAGTTATTTTTTTTTTCTTCAGTTGTACAAAACTCTAGCCATCCACTAGCGTACTTACAAGTTAGTGGTGAATTGCACATTATAACTGCAAACATGTAGAATATGTGTGTCCTTCACTATGTGGTTTTGGCAAAAGAGTTAAAAAGAGATTCATGAGCATATTCAGGCTTCAAATAGGAAATATAGTCTTCATTGTTGAAGGCTGTACAGTGACCTATAGGTGTTAATTTCTGTGTCATTTGGTCTCTTGTGAAGAGTTGTCTCATTGGCAATCATACCACATCTTCTATTTTATATTTAAAACATTTGATGCCTTTATTTTTTTACTGTTTCATTTGTCTCAAGATAGAGTGCTAGTCTCAATTGTGTTGCTGCTGAATTATAAACACCAATTCATCAATCCATCCACATTAACATATGAATACCATGGATTAAAAGTTAACATGTTAAGTGTGTCTGTCTATATACCAGATCTTTAATCTAAATATCCTATATTTATCTTAGTTTCTTTATAACTAAATCTATAACATTGTGAAGAACCTGACCAATTACAATGAAATAAAGTGTAGGTACTAAATTTGGCTTATATTTGCATGTATTAAAGAACATACATGTATGATACCAGTAACTTTATGTGCTTTTCATGTGTTATTAATATCCAGATAGGAATTTAGCTTTATGTTTTTTCTAACGAATACCTATAGTGCATACTTTAAAAAGATCATTTATTTGGAAGATTAGCTTTAAACAATAGAATTTTCACACAGTTTAATAACTCTTTTGAAATAGTTCATGATTGATTGATCAGAATAAGAAAGACATTTTATTATTCAAACAAATTTTGAATCAACCAGGTGTAAATATTTGTATAAGAACTATACTTGTAGATTTGTATTTATTTTTGGTATAACGACAAGAGAAAGTTTTAAATGTTTTATCGGTAGATACCATATACACGATAGTTACGGAAGACAGTAAACATTGATATCAATGTCTCAACGTCAGTCGGATTAGGTATCTAAAACAAGACATAGAGATTTTTTATTTGGATTTCATTTAGAACTTTCTAGAAATGTAAATAAAGCATTTGATGAAAGTTTCAAATTTCCAATAATGATCTAAATATTGATTTAATGTCACCCTATATTAGAAATAAGCAAATGTTCAATTTCATTTTAAAAAGTTTTACATACATTTCAAAGTAGAAATACAAACAATATGCTTTATTTTGACTATTTGATTGATATATTTATTGGAAAAGCTTCTTTAATTGATAACAATTACTTTGACAGAACAAATAAGATTATACTGTATTGGTTTTGCTCATTGTTGAAGGTCATATGACAACCTATAATAACTTGAATCCCTGTCATCTGAACTCTGGTCGATAGTTGTCAATCCGGCTCAAGCAAGAAAATCAATCTCGTTGAAATTACCAACGATAATCATATAAATATTCTGAGAATTTATGAAGCTTCAATAATATTATCTGTAATAAAAGATACATGCATTGAACATAATGTTGCATAAAATTATTTATTTCATTTAAAAGATACAAAATACCCTGTTATTGAGGACCTCAGAATCGTGAAATTGGACCTGTAAGTTTATGTGTCATCAGATCATTAGTAATTATTAGTGCAAAATGTTACAAATCAGAAAATGGTATTCAAAGATGTCTTACTATTTAAATTTTATCTTTAAAAAATACTTTTGACACAAAACTTTTGGATTTTCATTGAAGTTTATAATAATTTGATAAAGTATATGTTATTGCTGCAATTAGGCAGATAAATTATTGATTAAACCGTTAAATACAATATCCAGTTTAAATGAATACTTGAAATATCTTACTCAAGGAATCAAATGTTATATTTTTCAATAACCATAAAATAAATTATTAGGCCTACATTTTAACAGATAACTTTTTAGATAAACTTTGTGGTGTTGAAATGTGTTTAAAGTTTTAACATCTAGGTCTACAAATATTTAACTTTGTTCGTTAAATTATTCATAAGAACTATCTATAAGTGGATACAGAGCTGGGAGATAGTTATTGTCATTTTATGCACTTATGTCCTTACATTTGTTGGTATAGATTTCTTTAAATGTTTACGTGACAGTTAGATAGTAGATGGTTTTGGTATCGAATGCAACCACAAAAGTGATTGCAGATGAGATTTGGTTATTGCTTTTCAGCATTGTTCACAAAATGCAATTACCTTAATGTCTTATTTGTTTTTAATTTAAATGATATTATTGACATCATTAATTTCTAAAATGTAAAAATTATGGAAAGTAGAAATTGATATGCATGCTGGCCTTTTAATGTCTTTTACTTATTTGTTTCATTGGGTTAGTGCCTCATTAATGTAACATAACCTACAATACCCTGTGTCTCTTTTTAATTTTATGTAACCATCGTGCTTACATTTCTGTGAATTTATTTGACAGACTTTTATAGTACCAATATTTCAAAGGGCTTTTGAAATGAGTCATATTATATAATATATTACTATATTTTAAAAGTTCAAGTTGTCCTTCTATCAAATTTGCAATTGGAGGAAAGTTTAATATAATGAAACTTTATTTATGCGATTTCCATGTTTAATGTTTTTGTTTTCTTTTTTTCAGTTAAAACCAAAGCAAGAGTTCCAGTTAAAAGTCAAACATTTTTTACCTCCAAATGTAAGTATCACATAAAATAAAAAGGATAAATAATCCTTATCACAAACCTCTTTGATCAGACTATGATAAGATTATACCCATAGGTCTCCCAATACTTTAGTTTCAGAAATTATTGCAATGTTTTTATTATTGCGAAAAATGCGACAGGATTATAATATTGCAACAATTTAAACTCACATTTTGAAATTTGTTATATGAATTAAACACAATTTTTCTCGATATCACAAAAATTTAAAATCGCGTTTAAGTCTAAAATGACAAAATTGCAATAATAATTGCACACAATGAATTCTGAATTTACTATATCTCATCTTTGCTGCTTTCATAAATAGCTGTCATTACTGGAAATCTTTATAAAAATATTTTTTAGCCAAATGTATAAAAAGAAAGGACAAGAAATAGTATTCTAGCTGTTGCTCAGGAATTTTCTGGAAATAATTTCATTTAGCATATTAAAGGCATGTTTATCAAAGGATAATATTTATTCAAGAGAACAATGCAGGCTCCTTTAATCCTATGATTATTGACAAAATGTTGCAGTTTACTTTAAATTATTTGCAGTGCTCAGTACTATAGACCTGAATGCAAATAATTATCATAGGATCAGGAATTAATTCCATTCTACTAAGGCATGTTTATCTAGAGTAATGTTTATTCAGGAGAACAATACAGGGTCCTTCAAACCTATAAGTCTTGACAAAATTTTGCAGTTAACTTGAAAATATTTGCAGCCATTTTATCATTCTGAATGATTTAAAATTGCAAACACTTATTACAGGATTAAGATCATCTCAGTTGCCTGGCATTATTTATCAAAGACAATAGCAGTTCAAATTGGTACTTAGCAATCAAGAAATTTTAAAATAATCAATGACACTTCAATTTATATTGCACCTAATTATATCATGAAATATACATTCACATTACTTTGAACATTCTTACATTGAAAAGATGACTGAGTGTTCAGAGAATTGTACTAAGTAAGCTTTGCATGTGGTATCGTCGATGATTGTGTCACCAGGGTATTGTAATGTATCAGTGTACATTCTGTCGTGAAGTGGATTTAATTCAACATTTAAAATTGAAATAAAAAAATTGTTGATTTTGACACCTGAGGATCTTTGAAATGACAGTTCATTCTTTTGTAGTTAGAAATATGTAATAAAAGGTAGAATGAAAATTTTGTAATTTGTTAAAAGGTGAAAGTTTTTCATCATTTAAGTTCATTTATATTTGCACATTTTCTGGTTACCAGAAGACATAGTTTAAGTATCCTAAGACGGGGCTGTGATGATGCATTTATAGCTGACTACCAGTTCTAGGATGAAATATGCTCCCATTAAACTTGAGAGAATGTTTTTAATCCAGATTATTGTGTTTGTTTGTTGGTATCTTAGGTTTAATGCATGCACGATCAATAAAAAAGAATTTGAAAAACATGAATATTGTAAAAATTGTATTGCGATTTGTACTTTAGTCCGATCTTATATTGTGAATACAACATTGCTTTAAGTGGTACTAGTGTTATATTGATTTATAATCCCAAATGACTTGTCACAACTCTTCAACCTTGAAAACGAACAAAGGATATCTCCGCTGTTCTAACGTAATCTTTTGAAATTCTCATTTACAGTAAAAAAAAAAGTAAGATTAATGAACCATCTTTAAACAAGGAATGTTTATGTTGCTTGTTAGTTTATCAATTCTGCCTTATTTTTCGTGTTATAATAACAGAAGGTGGTAATGTAATCATGACATTGACCCATGGATATTCCTGTTTGAATCTTATTCATATTTATATCTTCCGATTTATGACAGGAATTTATGTATATTTAAACTCCGCAGATAACAATGAACTATTTTGATTGTAACACAATACCTGATTGAGAGTAAATTTCATCACACTTATGCCAGACAAATATATTATTTGAAATTTCCATATTCTTTGGCTTGAGTTTTATCATAGGAATTTTGAAAACATTGATAACAAAATGGGGATTTAGTCTTAAATATAGGATGTCTTTCATTGGTACTCATACCACATCTTATTAATATTAGATATAAGATTTACCTCAGTCAATGAGATATGTTTCTGTGGAAGGTCAGTGAAATGATTTGGGTATATCTGGTTCCTCTACCAATAAAAGCTGGCTTAGTAACCAGGATATATAAATGTGGTGAAAGTAGCATTAAATCCCAACAATAATCAATTATTTCTAATTTGTGTCAGTCACCAGTAAAAAACATGAATAAAAAAGACTCTTCAATATTTGAACATAGCAGGTAGATCCCCACGTTACAGTAGGTTTACTTATAATATACAAATCCTGGACATTATTGACAATAAAAGTATACTTTGATAATTATTTACTTATTGATTTAATGAAGTTAGTATGATAATCCTGTAAGTAAAGACCAAACATTGTTAGATATTTATATTGCTTAGGTATACAAAAAGTTCAATCTTGATTCCTCGTCCACCTGTGATGTCAAATAATCTATAGTTTTGTACCTGCTCAATGCAAACATTTGAAACAAATAAATACAAATTTTTGACTTATTTCATAATTGAATCTCTAAATGTGCAAGTAATATAAGGATTATAGTTAAACTCACTCTTCCAAAAAATGCTCGTCTTGTAGAGTGTGACAAAGTTTTGCAATTAATCACTAATAAATGAAACTTAAAATTCAGACGGTCTTAACTTAGTCTTGTGTGAGAATAATGGGTACTTTCATGAGTCCATATTGAAATACCCCGTAGCCTGAGATGGATCTGTCATTCTGTATATATATGTATAACCGGTCAATATCTAATGGTCTGTATATGGGACTGGTCAAACTCATCTAAAAAAAAGGATTGGACGTCTTTTGTTCGAATTTTGGCCTTTCTTGGTCAGAATGCATTGAAATAAGGAAGAGTCATCGAATTTTTACAAAAAATATCTTGGTTTTAAATCGCAAAAATTAAAATCGCATTTAAGTCCAAAATGACAAAGTGCAATAAAAAGTACACACAATATATTCTGAATTAACAGTAATGAAAATAAAAAAATTCTTTAAGAATGTAAAAAATTCAATCTGTATCCTTTAACCATTTCCTTTCTACATATTTTTACAGTCATATGCACCAGAGTTATATTTATTAGAAGTAGAGAATCGAGATGATGAAAATGAAACCACTGGTAGTACTAGACCTACAACAAGATCCCCACAATTTACAGAGAGTAAGCCTTTGTTTTATAACTTCAGTCATATTGAGAACATTTTAATAAGTAAAGTTTTTTGTTTAATTTGATATAAATATATATAATTTGGATTTAGTTTTGTAAGATTAATATATTATTTTAGTTTAGTTTTAATTGGTAATTTAATTTTATTAATGAATTATATTCAAGTAATGTGTAATATTAATATTAATGTGTAAATATATTCCGTGTTATAACCATTTATTGTCACTGTGTGAAGAGCACCTGAGCACTCTATAGTTTTCCTTCCTGGTTTGGTGGCAGCGGTGGGATTTGGTATTGGGATTTAGATATTCTCCTATCATACCATAATTTCATTTGATTCCATTGTATGTTAAAACAAGATGATCATCTCTAATATGTCAAGCAAACAATAGAGATCCATAGGATTATAGCTCTATCTGATCTATTGGTATATTTAAATATTCAGTATTCCTTGTATGATATAAGATACATTTTACCTTGACATAAATGGAAATTTTTATAACTTGCCTTATTTAAACTCCTGATTTTCGTGGAATAAAATATCAGAATTCATAGAAATGAATGATGTTATAAATTTAAAAATTTTTTTTAAAATTTATAACTCGTTAAAGGTAAATGTGATGGTCAATGAGATAATAAAATTATTCAGTCTGGCAGTTCAAATTCGGGAATAGTTGAAAAACATAACTCACTAGTATCTCTTTCAAGTTTTCCAAACCTAAAATTACTGCA
This sequence comes from Mytilus edulis, assembly GCF_963676685.1. Lineage (NCBI taxonomy): Eukaryota > Metazoa > Mollusca > Bivalvia > Mytilida > Mytilidae > Mytilus > Mytilus edulis. The sequence goes on along the minus strand of NC_092344.1, from coordinate 35,042,242 downwards.
TCTTAGTCCTTGAAACTACAAAGTGAATTAAACAGACTTAATTTTTATCATCAGTTAAGCAGCACTGCATAAGTATTTTATTATATTTTTGGGGTTCCTTTACAAAATATTCACTTTACCGTAGCTATACAGATGAGAGAAAAATGTGAACTTTTTCTAGTTAAAACTTACTTAGTGAACAGTGAAGTTTTAAATACATTATATACAAGTGTTATTGTACAATATTGTTTAAGCTATCAGAAACTGCATATAATGATGCAATCCTTTATGTGACTTTTTCATTGGCTGCTATGGTGATGAGGTCATATGACTGGAGAGGCTTAAGTCTTTTAGTAAGTACCTTCATACGGGTACAGGCATTAGCACATTCTGAGTGTACACATGTGTATTTTATTTATTTGGATATTTTCTTACCTTACACAATATAAATGTGGTATGCCGTGTATATAAGCATTATTCAGTAGGTGATGGTCAAAACACAAATCAAGGTGATGGGAGATCGAGGGTTTTCTACTAGAAAATTTTGGGGTATCTTTCAGATGTTTCATTGGATTTTTTGGGAGATCTTTAAAAAAGAAAAATGACTACATTTATATGAGGATCTAATTCTATACTTATTTGCACCCTTTCCTCAATCTTTTGTAGACATACAAATTGCATGTTGAAAATCAGAGTGCATGTCTGATAATTCAGAGCTTGATTTTCAAAAGTTCTTTCAAATTACTAGAAATGGTAGATTAACTTCTTTGAATAACATTAGCTTTAACAATGTTTATATACATGCATGTTATTCCCCTATTATTGAGTAACATGAATACAAATCATATTTACATCTTCATTCAAAACTGTAGCGGTCTCATACAAGATTTTTTGGCCCAGTATGAAATTACTGATTTTTTAGTTCTTTACATGTGTCTTTTTGCAACTGACAAATTATTGTTAACTCTAGTCCATTTGGCTGTTTGTTCTTCAGTTCACATTTAATAACAAGATGGCATATTTTGTTTACCTTAAGTTCTAAAACTAAATGAATGATCAAAACAGAATGAGGGGTATATACCATGCAGCTGCGTTTTTCCCCTTCTATATTTAATTGTTTTAATTTATTTCCTATATTTTAAAAAGTATTTCCATCCTGATTTAGTATGAAATATTTGCCACTGAACATCAAGCAAACACCTGTCAATTTTTTTACAATATTTACACATATTTTCACTATTCAATTGCCAAAAATTGTTTTAACCAAATTATAGTTGAAATACAATGCAGTTTCAAGATTTTTATTGATTACTTTTTTTCTTCTGTAGATCTAAAATTTGCATTAGAGATTAGATAGATACAATATTACCTGCTGCTTTAGGAAATTAAAACCAGAGCTGTAACTATTTGAATGTCAAGAAATTTTTATTTAAGTAAATACATAACTATGAAATTGATTAAACTGACAGTGGAATTAAATAAGCTCAGAGTCATTTGGGAAAAAACATCTCTAACAGTTGGGAACAGTTGCCAATACATATAAAAAAAAAGATGTGGTATGATTGCCAATGAGAGAACTCTCCATAAGAGACAGAAATTAACAGCTATAGGTCACTGTACGGCTTCAACAATGAGCAAAGCCCATCCCTTATAGTCATCTATAAAAGGCATTGAAATCATGTAATTTTTTAGCATAATTATTGATACTTGTATAAAACGATTGGAAAATAAGTAATGATTTAAAAATTTTGGTCATGTTAGTGCAACTGGTAATTATAAATTCAAATTCATCGTAATGATTTGCAGTTTTCTAAACTATTAGTTAAAAATAAACCAATCAAACTGAAATTGGACTCTTTATCATTGCAATCTTATGTGACCCATGTTTATTAACTGATATTAAATTTCTCAGTTGTATGTATTTATATGAAGTAATTGTATCTATGTTTTTGGATACATTGTACTAACGATTTGTGGTACAAAACCTTAAAACAGGCTATTATTTGAACTTGGAATTATTTTTAATTATGGAATTTGCATAATTTCTTGTGCTGGAATTTTTTTTATATATTTCAAGTTTATTTGGTTAAAAAATGTATTATTATGTTTTAAGCAGATCATAACACTTGCCATATAATGTATTTTGTATAGATAGTGTTGTGCGCGGCACAGTACATTCTATTGAAAATGTACTATCTTCTTTGTAATAGAAAGTGTTGTGCGCAGCACAGAACATTTAAGTACAGAATAAACATGGAATTTATTAAAAATTTTCAGCACAAGAAATTATGCAAATTCCATAATTAAAAATAATTCCAAGTTCAAATAATAGCCTGTTTTAAGTAGATTTTCTAAAACTAAACCATTTTGCACAAGAAGTATGTACAGAAAACAAACTTGAAATATTTTCTTTTTTAGATATTCATTTATTTTCATAGAACCTCACCATCATATCATTCTTCATTTCATTTCCATGAATTCTTAGTTATAGTTCCTTTCCCTGTATGGCTGTTTTCCGGCAGTAGCGAAATTCCTCATGCTCTGTGAAGCTTTAATATCTTGGGTTTTCCCAATTCCCTACACCCTGGTATTTGTAATGGTTCAAGGTTTTGCACAGAAAGACACTGCCAGCCATATTGTTTTTGGTGTTTCACTCATTTAATTAAAACTTCATGAAAAAATTAAATCATCTAAGTCTAAATTGAATTCCTTTTACAGTGTTAAGATCTTTTGCTACGCGTAAGTGACAAAATGTGTTTGTTTTTATGTTTTGGTACCCAGAAAAAAATAAAATACTGAAATATTTGTGTGAAGCAGCAAAAACAATTAACTACTGGTCGGGTATGCATGAATCACTTTGCATTATATTTGTGGAGTATAGGTTACAAGTTGTTTGTTGGGGCTTGCAATTAGATATTGATTTATGGTAGCAAACTATTTTTTAGAATATATAACAGAAGAGTTTGAATTTAATAACTTATGAAATGTGTGTTTAGCCTGGGTAGACAATTCACTATCTTCTGAATTTTTTAAGACTAGTTTATATTCTGCTGACATTTTGAAAATAAATTCTACCAATAATCCAAAAATTCTTAATAGCAAATCAACCAATTTGAAACAGATCACACTTTATAAATTTGGAAAACTTCATTGGTATGAAATTCAGCAGATAAAAACTACACAAAGTATATATGTGGTATTGGTAGATGGTATAGTTTGCACAATAGCTTTGGCACTAGGTTAACATCAGTTTTACATTTAGTTTTTAACAGTCCATATTGGATTGCTAGACATATTTTATGTTGATTATAGGCCAAAGAGTTATAGGCTATATGGCAGAAAAATTGTTTTGTTTTAATAGGTTCTTTTATATGTCGCATTCAATTTTTTTATTTGTTTTTATCATATTGCAAAGTTAGATATAGACATATTCAGGATTTGGTTAATATCTATTTTCTTCTCTTTTGTACTTAACTAAATTTAACATAAACTTTTAAGTCTACTTTATGATGTGAACTTCTGTAAAACTTTCTACTCTTTAGAATTGGAGGTTTTAACTTATTAACCAAATTAATGCATTTATTTATTTTTATAAAAAAATGAACTGAATGAAGTCAGACTGTTTTTTTCTCTTAATTCTTATAACTTATGTTGAAGCATTAACGTATTTTTGAAAAATGAGAGGGAAAAAACGTGATGAAATTTTTAATGACTAAATATTTAACTTGACATTTATATTGGAGTTGAAAGTTAATTTCATCTTATTCTATGCAAATATCAATAAATTTCATTTTACTAAGTGAAGCAAATGATGTTAAAATTGAAGTTTTGTTTGTTTTACATTGCATTTGTTAAATGTTTGTGTTTTATACATGATGACATTTTTATTCAATGCAGAAATTTAAATTTGATTTTATACCATATTGGATTACTTTGCTATATCAAAATTGTTGCTTTATTTTGTTAAGCTACAAATTCTGCATTGGAATTATTATAAATTTAGCCATTATAGATTGTGTAAGCTGTTATAGCTAAGAGTTTGTAGGCTGCTAGTAGTAAATTGCTATTAATTGCTTTTTTAATAGGTGAGGATGAACGCCAGTCAAACAGATATAGACAAAAGCCTCGCAATGCCACATCACCATATCGCTATACATCACCTCTACCTAAAATAAAAAGTGATCGAGGTGGTTCACAAAAAACTGTTGAAAGTGTTACCCATTTTGATCAGAATGGGGATACAGATGGTGAAAAATTAGTAACTGTATCTAATTCTTGGGGTGGAGATACAAGGAGATCCCCTCGCCGTAGCCCCCAAACTTCTAGAAGATCACCCCCTCCACGTTCCCCTCCCCCTCAAAACGATTATTCTCATAAACAAAACGAATACCCATCTCAGCAAAATGATTACCCACCCCCTCAAAATGACTACCCAGATACTTCACGTTTAAATGCAAGCCCTACACATTCAGGGGTTACAGACAAACCAGTGGCCAGTTCACATCAACCAGTAGCCAGCAAGTATGATCCACGTTCAGCAACTTACACCAACCAAACCAATGATTCTGGGATAGCAGGTCTAACTCCAGAAGAATACAGAGAAAACTATGATGATGCTGAAAGGTGAGAAATAGAAACAAAATGACATCTCTGGACACAAATGTTCTTCTTTAAATTACTTTTCTTATATAAAAATAGTTCTTTATATAAATATTAGTTATTTCCAAGTTTGGCCTTTCATATTTTTGAAACTTTGAGCTCTACTGCTTACTTTTCCTGTTATCAGTAATTGACTGAATATCTTTATGATACAGTCATTTTTCTTCATCTCATATGTAATGTTATTCAGTTGATTGATCTCATAAGTAAAGTCATTTAGTTCTTAGATCTCACAAGTAAAGTCATACAGTTCTTAGATGTCATGAGTAAAGTCATTCAGTTCTTAGATCTCATGAGTGAAGTCATTCAGTTTCTTGATCTCATAAGTAAAGTCATTCAGTTTCTTGATCTCATAAGTAAAGTCATTCAGTTTTTTGATCTCACAAGTAAAGTCATTCAGTTCTTAGATCTCACAAGTAAAGTCATTCAGTTCTTAGATGTCATGAGTGACGTCATTCAGTTCTTAGATCTCATGAGTGACGTCATTCAGTTTCTTGATCTCATAAGTAAAGTCATTCAGTTTCTTGATCTCATAAGTAAATTCATTCAGTTCATAGATCTCACAAGTAAAGTCATTCAGTTCTTAGATGTCATGAGTAGAAGTCATTCAGTTCTTAGATCTCATGAGTAAAGTCATTCAGTTTCTTGATCTCATAAGTAAAGTCATTCAGTTTCTTGATCTCATAAGCAGAGTCATTAAGTTCATAGATCTCATAAGTAAAGTCATGTAGTTTATAAATCTCATAAGTAAAGTCATTAAGTTTCTTCATCTCATAAGTAAAGTCATTAAGTTTATAGATCTCATGAGTAAAGTCATTCCGTTTCTTGATCTTGTAAGTAAAGTCATTCCGTTTCTTGATCTCATAAGTAAAGTCATTCAGTTTCTTGATCTCATAAGTAAAGTCATTCAGTTTCTTGATCTCATAAGTAAAGTCATTAAGTTTCTTGGTCTCATAAGTAAAGTCATTAAGTTTATAGATGTCATGAGTAAAGTCATCCAGTTCTTAGATCTCATGAGTAAAGTCATTCTTTTGATAGATCTCATAAGTAGTCATTCAGTTTATAGATCTCATGAGTAAAATCATTCAGTTTATAGATCTCATAGGTGAAGTCATTCTGTTCCTTGATCTCATAAGTAGTCATTCAGTTTAAAGATCTTACAAGTAAAGTCAGTCAGTGTCTTTATGGCTTAAGAAAGTTGTTTAGTTTCTTTATGACGTGAGTTAAGTCATCCAGTAGTTTGTTTAGTGGATACACTATATTAAATAGTTTTTAAAAAGGGACAAAAAATTAGATGCAAGAAATTTTTAAAATTGCTGAACACTTGTGTCCAGATAATTATTAGTGTGTGTTATTGTATAAACTAGCATACCAGATCATTGATCACATATAGTTAATTATCGCACCAACATTACTAATGGTGCATTAATTCAGTCAATAAGTAACTTTATCACTGATGTGCACTAATTGAATGTTGAAATATTTATAAAAGTGTTTGATGTTTTGCGTACTTACTAATTGGAATTACAGTGTTATATGATGCAGTGACTGAATTAACAAATTGAGTAACATATCATGGTGTTTTTTCATAAACACAATGCACTACAAAAAGATTTGCTTTTCACTGCTTGCCATATTAAAGTAAATATCACAATACACAATCATATAAACAGAAAATAGTCATCCCACATATAAACATAGTTAGAAAATACAGATTCTTTTGCTTCACAAGAAATGAAATAATATAAGATTAAATCAAATTGTTTTTGCATTCTTGGCCACATTTATAATAGATATGTACTTTTTTGAAACTTTTAATTAAGAGTCGGGGTATACTTAGCACAACAATGTATGCAACTTCTAAATATGCAGATATTACTACATGGATTTGTTCATTTAGATTATATTAGCTAAAAGATTGTCAATAATATCCCAGTGAACACAGAAGAATCTATATTTACACAGTATATATTTCCTGTTGAACACCTTATATGTTCCATTATTTGAATTGTTTAATCATGTTGAATGAATTGAAGCCAATACATAGATCTTAGTGTATGTCACTATAATTAATTTCTAAAGAGTGTTGTTGAAGAAGTAAATTAAGTTGTAATAACATGATTTCAATAAATGCACACAAATAGTGGCAAAATAACATTGAATAACATAGTAGTGACAAGCTTGAATATAAACATTACAGATTTCAGTTCTTATACAGTATCTTGAGATAGTCCTTTTAAAAAAATATTTTCATTTTTATGCCCCACCTACGATAGTAGAGGGGCATTATGTTTTCTGGTCTGTGCGTCCGTCCGTGCGTCCGTCTGTTCGTCCGTTCGTTCGTTCGTCCGTCTGTCCCGCTTCAGGTTAAAGTTTTTGGTCAAGGTAGTTTTTGATGAAGTTGAAGTCCAATGAACTTGTAACTTAGTATACATGTGCCCTATGATATGATCTTTCTAATTTAAATGCCAAATTAGAGTTTTGACCCCAATTTTACGGTTCACTGAACATAGAAAATGATAGTGCAAATTTCAGGTTAAAGTTTTTGGTCAAGGTAGTTTTTGATAAAGTAGAAGTCCAATCAACTTGAAACTTAGTATACATGTTCCCTTTGATAAGATCATTCTAATTTTAATGCCAAATTAGAGAATTTATTCCAATTTCACGGTCCACTAAACATAGAAAATGATAGTGCGAGTGGGGCATCCGTGTACTGTGGACACATTCTTGTTTCACATACAGTTCATTTGGGTATACAAATTGATGGTCTGTACCTCATTTTATTATACTAAAGGACAAGTATGGTCTTTAAATTGATCCAGTAATTTGAAAATTGGTATTTAAGAATACATTTTTGCAATATCTTGACAATTGTTTTTATTGTTTCCCTGCATTGAATTCAATAAAAATTTTGAATTCTGAAATCTAATAGTTCCTATCATCAATATACTGTATTTGAGTTAGCAACAGTAAAATGATAATTCAGTCTCTTGAATTTAACTGTTTCTGATATTTTGGTACAGTATCTAGAATTATGATGACATTTGATAGAACTGATAGTATTCACATTTTAGCTTCCCTGGCCATTGGTCGTGTAAGCTACTGTCATTATTTGGCCTCAATCCTCAGCCCTACTGTTTACAGAACATGTATAAGATGTTAACATGCACTTTTATGGTAATTGAAACCTCAGTTTAAAAAAAATACTCCTTTCTTATCAGTTCTAGACTAATGTTCTAAATAATTAATTTACATTTAACTATTGGAGGAAACAGTTTTATTTAAGAGATTGTACTAACACTCTGTCAGGCATAGGGCAGTTTATCACTGTAATGTTAGCTAAAGCACAAAATAATACAAAGACTAATAATCTTCATAATAGGATGTATCTATATAGGAGGAAGAATGAGTACAACGAAAGTCGACAGAAGGAATTAGAGAATCGGCTCAACGGTGATCGCATGAATGGTGATCTAGATGACAGCGATCGTCAACGCAGACTTAGGGAAGATCAAGAGAGAGAAGAATGGGAAAGGAAGAATAGAGACGAAGATGAGCGTAGACGCAGGGAAGAGGAAGACAGAAGGAGGAGGGAAGAAGAAGAACGTCAAAGAGAGGAAGATGAGAGAAGACGCAGAGAAGAAGAAAGAGAAAAGATGGCTAGGGAAAAATTATCAGGTTCAGACGAAGTAAGTATTTAAAAATCTGATATATATCTAACCAAGCGGGAATTAAAGTAGAGTAAGTCAGCTCCTGAATTGTCACTATTTAAAGGACAACCTGCTAAAAAAGACATATATATATATATAATTAATCAATAACAATAGTGAAAATACAAAACTGAAAGTTCATTTTGTGTAGAAAAAAATAATAAAAATCAGAATTTAATACACAAGTAAATGATGCCAAGGCATTAAGTATAAAAGAACTGCCAGAGGACCACTGAAAATTTTCCAGAACAATAACTCTTTCAAGTGTACAATCTTACTGCTGAGGTTGTATACATGTATCCTTGTCATGATTTAGTGATAATCCGTTAAATTTAGGCAAAACAATATTTTTAGCTTCTTTATGTTAAATATAAGACAAAATCCTCTATTTAGCATTGTAAAGGTTGTTGTAATTTTTACCTACTTTGTCATGTATCAAAATCTTTTGAAACAGACATTAGTTACATACAAAATAGACAAATAGTGACATTTCTCAAACCTGGAATGGCTGGATATTAAAATATACAACCACAATTATCAGCTATAATTGGATTTCAATCTCTCTCCTGTAGACTTTTCAGACTTTTAAAAAGGATATGTTAATGACATGTAATTTCTTTTGACTAAATACATTGAATAACGGAGATGAGATGTAGGGTATTCTGAATTAAAGGTGTAGATAATATTATTATATGAAGACATGCATATTTATAGATCATCTGACATACACAAAAACAACATTTACATCTTATTCAAAACTGTTTCAATGTTTACATGTAAACAAGTGCATTTAAACTATTCAAATTTAGTATTGGTGCCTTGTTGGATGTTTTTAATCTTGAATGGGTTTGAATTTAAGGGGTTTTATCAATAGATAGAAAAGATATGTAAACTTCACTTACAATGTTTTTCTTTGGTTCTCTTGTACTTTCATTTTCTATTATTATGTTGTGTTGATTTCAAAACAGTACAGAATTTGTTTATATTGAATTCTATGTGTATTGAATAATGTACTTTTAACCTGCTTTGAAATATGTCTTTGAATTTAAATCTTGTACACTGATATTTTACTTTACTCCAACAATTCAAAGAGATTTGTATGTATGGTAAAAATGTTGGTATTCATCATAAATGCTATCAGAATGAGACATCATTCAAGATCAAGTCAATGCAATTGGAGATATCCTTTAAATTTTAACTATTAGCATTTCCTACATTCGACTGCTATATAATAGCAATTGTGGAGGCTCTTTCTTTCGTTTACTGAATGTTTTGTTGAGATAGACAAATTTTCCTTGACCTCATAGACTTAGTACTTTTATCATGACACTGTAAACGTCATCAGACATTGAACAAAGTTTAAACATAGATATCAGATAAATGATTGATCTGATCAGAAAAGTCACAATATGGCACCAAAAAAAAGTAAAATCACAAAAATACTGAATTCCAAGGAAAATTCAAGAAAGTCCCTAATTAAATGGCAAAATCAAAAGCTCAAACACATCAAATAAAAGGATAACAACTGTCATATTCCTGAATTGAAAACAAACTTATTTTTAATAACTTTACATAAAAGAAATTGTCATTGCTATACTTTTAGAGACAATTACAAGGAAAAATGAGAAAGGTAAAGGGAGATAACTCTTCCCATGGGAGATAATTCTTCCCATGCAGTGTGTGCTGATTTTAATACAAAAATAGATATCTTTCCAAAATTTGCTTCTTTAGCAACCTTATTGCATGCTTCATAGCAGTTTTAATTATAAATTTACATCATAGAATACGATTTTTGTTGATTTTGTATAATTTTCTATGCTAGGATGTTTTGAGTGTTCAGTAATTTTGTATGACTATTTTAATTTACATGCTTTAGGCAATTAGCTGATAACAAAAAACCATGATTTCCTGCTTAATACCATCAAAGTTTTATATTACAGATAGTGTTTAATTTTTATTTTCAACAAATTCCTGCATGTTTAATAGCTATTATATCAGTGAAAGCAGTAGATAAACATTAAATTCCATCAAACTTTAAACGAATGTGTCCATTAGCAACTTGTAATATTTGTTTATATTGCACATAATGATCTGAAAAATACTTGATTGTATGCTCATTGAATTAGAACTGTACCGAAAAAAAGACAAGATTAAACATTCGAAGCCTTTCATAATTTAATTGATTTTTAGTGTCATGAAGCTTTTGGATCTGTTAGATATTTTACATACAACCATTGACATTGTAACTGGGATACATTCAAACCTTTCATACATGGAATGAATATATCAAAAGTAATAAGATATTGATCATAAGAGAAAATTGGTCAATTAAACATACGCCAAGAAGTTTGATATTGGTTATACTTTGATCTGTATCGAAGTGCATCCTGTAAATACCTTGTAAATACCTGTAGTATGACATAATGGCGGGCAATTATAACACGTTGGCTGCATTTTCCTCCTTTAATATTTCCCTTCATTGATTAGATAATATTGGTGACTTGTCACCAGTTTAATAATTAATCAGTCCTTTCCAATAAAGACTTTAATAATTTTAGTGTCAGTGATGCCAAACATTTAATTTAACTGATAACAAATTTTAATATTGTTTTTTTGAAAGAAGATGAGATATAATAATTGAATAATTGATTAGTTATTCAGCAAGTAAAAGATGGAAAATAGCAAAAAAATATCAAAGCCCGTTAATACTAACAATATATTCATTAAAATTTAATTGTTTCGTTGTAGTAATGTTTTCTACCTTATGCAAAGCCATCTAATATTAAATGTTAAAACTAATTGCTAATCAATTATCTTGCATCATAGTAGAACTTTGATAAGAAAATTCTTGCAATTACATTCTAACCCAGTGCTTAATTGTACCATTAAGAAAGAAGAATAGTATACAAGTGATGCTATACCTTCACTGTTCAACAATTTTGGTATTAAATATATTTTCATTGTACCATAGGTGTTGGATTATAACTAAAAATACATATTCAAGATACACACAGGTCATTACTTTTTAATTAGATACAATTAATGCTTTTGGAATTTTGATATACATGTACATGTATTATGTAATCAGCATAAGAAGCATTGTCCCTTGATATATATTTTTATATTCTTTTAGCTTTGACTAACTTTTTGAAATACTGTTAATGAAAATAAATGTTTCATCACTGCCTGCCATGCTGAATTTTTAACAAATGCATAAACACATATTTTTTTTATTATCTTCCTTGTTAAGATTTCTTTATTATTGCTCAATACATCATTATTTTATTATTCAAGTTATTAAAGTTATTGTTTTCACAAGTAAAGATGTAAAAGTGAAAGAATGATAATTCTTATTTGTCTTAAATAAATTGATATAAAGAATAAAATACAACAAAGTGCATCATACAAAACTACTTGGTTAAGATTTAAAAACCTTCTTAGATTGCATTCAAACAAGGGAATCTATATAGTTAGTGCTAGGAAATAAAACAATAATTTTGTATGACTGTAGGGTGCTAGAAGCACACATTTGACTCCAATGGATCCTGATTGGACAAAACGTGGGGTGCATGGAGATAATGACCATGGTATTGTTAATCAGGATGATCAGAAGTTAGATGGTCCTCAAGGACAAAGGGATGATCAGGCAAGGTCATATCGACAAAGTGATCGAGACAAAAGGACGTACGAACAAAGGGATGATCAAACAAGGGCACAAGGACAAACACATGATCAGGCAGGGACATACCGACAAACTGATAAAGACACAAGGGCATATCAGACCAACGATCAGACAAGGGCATATGAAAGGACCGATGATAAGTCAAGACAACCTAATGATCAGTCAAGGGCTTATGAACATACTAATGATCAGACAAGGGATTATGGTCGAAATAATGATCAGACAAGGGATTATGGTCGAAATAATGATCAGACAAGGGATTATGGACATACTAATGATCAGTCAAGGGCTTATGGACATACTAATGATCAGACAAGGGATTATGGTCCAAATAATGATCAGACAAGGGATTATGGACAAACTGATGACCAGGCATGGACATACAGTAATAGTGATAAGACATTGAATGAATATGACCAAAGACAGCCAAAGGGTAGTGTAGCAGTTCCATCAGATAAATTTGTACAAGTTGCTCTAAGACCTGACCCAAACCTGAATGAGCCAGTATCTGATAGTGAGTTGTATAGCAAGGAAGACAGTTCAAATTCTCCAAGGAATACCAATGCAACTGCAAGAAATTTTCCTCAAAATAATGATGCAACATACAGACAGGGGAACCAAAGGAAAATACATGAAGGTAGTGAAAATCCAGTATCACAGAGACAGAATGAAGGAGAATATAACAACCAGAGATATGAACCGAAGCAGAACAACGAAAGAAACAATGATGGCCATGACGAAACGAACAGTTACACAACAGGAAAAGTATCTAAAACATTTGTTAAAGATGGTGTGGAGTATAGACATTCAGACGATACAAATAGGCAGTATCAGCCCCCAGGCACTGGTAGAAGTGTTCAACAGACTAGATCCAGTACTAGATCATATCCTAGACAGGAGACCGAAGACAGTGTTATACCATCCTCACCCAGCTCTGAATCTGATCAGAAACAGTATCTCTTAAGAAAACAACAAAAAACTCAGGACAGGACTTATTCAAGAGTTGCTGATACTAAAAACCAAAAAGGAAAAAATATACATAAGAGTAGCTTCCCTGTGCAAAATCAAGGAGGAAGACCAGTGATACATCGCCGAAAGTCCAATCAGAGGAAGTTGTCTGTAAGATGTGTGAATACTGACAACTCTTTAATGATACACACCAATGTGTTACTAAACTGACAATACTGACAAACTCATAGTGATACCCATGAACTGACAAATAAAGGTGTGAAATTACTGACACACAAGTTTACTAAAACAAAAATTACATAATTATGATATTCACAGCATGTTTTTACTAAAATATATGTCATATACTTCATAAGTCTTGTACAATCATTGAAACATTATACTGTATACAAGATGAAATAAACTTTTCTAAGTTATACTGTTTGTTCAGCAACAGACTATGTATTAATTCTTAGCAGGCCAGTGGTTTATAAATTCCCTGGTTAATGTTTTATCTTGCCAAATAATTTTTTCTACTGAAACTGTCTGGCTGAAGCTTTTTATTTTGTGAATTTGAATGTCAAGGTTGAAGAAAATTTCACATCAGATTATTTATTTTAATATTGAAAGATGAAAGTATTAAGGGAGAGCACCTATTTTTAAGCATTCAAAAGTTGTCTGAATTTCTGAAATCCAGTTACTGTGGATTCATTATTATTCGTTGGATACCAATTTTCGTGGATTTCGTAGGTACAATAAAACCACAAAATTAAATGTTCAAAGAATACCAACTTTTATAAAGGCTTGCATAAAGACTTTGGCAAAACCAAGAAATTAAATTTCCACGAACATGCAAGTTTTTCTTAATCCATGAAAATTGGTACCCACGAAAATAAATGAATCCACAGTATATCACATAGAGATAACTTGAACCTAAATGTCTATCCAAATAGTAAGTTCTTACAGAAATAACCTCACAAAAGAATACTATATTTTTCTATTCTATCTAACCAATCAAATCTCATTAGCAGTATGTACAATTCGTGTTTTAGAAATAACAAACAAATACAGTAAACAATTGCAATAATGGTTTAAATGCATGTATTAATAGTTTGTAGATGTTAGAGTAACATCCCCTTTTGTGTTATTTACATCTGATTCACATCTATAACTATGTTAACAAATTTTGACTTACCTCAATGTCAATATGTATGTACTATAACACAATGTAAACAGACATGTACTGAAAGAAATAAGTACATTTGCATTCAGATTTGTTTGTTGAATAGTACGTTTGTATGTATAAAAAGAAAAGATTTTGTTTTGCACATAACAAAAGAAGATGATCCCTGTTTATATCATAATAAGTGTGGTGAAATATATATAGTTAAAGAATAAAAATCATTGTGTAAATATTTATTTTATTGTCTTTATATGTACAGGATCATTAACTTTGTTAGTATTCAGTTCTTGAACCATTTTCCTAGAGTAAATTTTAAAGAAAACTAAATGAAAATTTACGGTTTACTGTGGTAATTATAAGCATGTCATGTTAGATAGATATATTATTTGTAATTTGTATTTTTTCAGGATCTGAATAGATTCCCGTCCCCTCCTCCAATGAATGTAGCTTCAACTGATCAGGATCTGGATTCTGGATCACAAAATCTTACAAAGGAACAGAAACAAGCTGAAAGTAAGTATAGTTAATAGACTTCCAGTTCTTTGTAAAAGAGATGCAGCCTTTCTTGTCATATGTTTACTTCAAGAGCAGCTTGCTCATTGAGCAGTCTTATTGGATACTGTCTTCAACACTTGACAAGTTTCTTTACATACATAAATGAAACTTGAAATTGCTCAGAGTCTAGAAAAATTGTTACACAGTTTACAAAAGATCTGCTATAAACATCAAAATATCTAAAAATATGTAATCAAAAACAACCATCAACAAGGTTCCTCACTTGGTATAGGACATGTGACATGGTTTAATTATTTTTTTGACCAAAAGATCAGGATTAAAAGAGATAGATTTTAGAGAGGGCCTGAATTATTTAGAAAAATAAGATAAACACAGATTTAAGAGGATTAACATGATAAGTTGTTAAACAATTATTTCCATGGTACCCAAGATTTTTCAGCAAAGGTAAAGTTTTACATGAAACCATCCAACAGTACATGTATTTTCTAGTACCAGAACCACCTAAGGAACCTGAACCCGAACCAGAACCGGTTAAAGAAAAGGAAAAAACTGTTATTAAGAAAAAACCTAGCTTTAAGAAAAAAAAAAGTAGTGGGAAGAAAGATCCAGAGGAGGGTGAGACCTCACTGGTGATTTGGTTGGCACAATTGTTATAGATAGTTTTCTGGAAATGGTTGCATCATTCTTCTGATATTATTCTGTTGAATATATTAAGGAATAATAGTACTGTGTTTGAAGAGTTGCCACAATGATTTAACTGTTGCAAATGCAGATTAAAGGCCTATTTGGTGTAAAAACTGATATTTGCAACCTTCAAATATGTTATTGACAGTGGCAACTCTTTAACAGTACTATTATTCCTTCACTAATGCAATACATGTACCGGTATTAGTAAAATATTCAAAAATTAAACATTTTTGAAATATTCTAAAAACATTTAAACTGACATTGTTCAACTTTTCTGTTGAATTCAAGGCGGGAAATGTCAGGCAGTCAAAAAATGGCATTTATATCATATTGCATTACCATGTAGAATATTAGCTTTCAAATGATTTTTTGATCATTTGAGTTTCCTCCTAAAATAGTATACTGGGAAAAGAATTTCTTTAACCTTTTTAAATTTTGAAAAGATAAATCATCATCTTACATTAATAATATATTTTGTTCCTGTCTTATTACTGGTACTATATGACAGTTTGTATAGAAAGGGAATTTTCTATAATGTCTTATCCATTGTTAATTTAGATTTGATAAAAAAAAGAAATTAAACAGCATTTTTGTCTCAAATGATATTGTTTCTTTTTGCTCACATGGTGCAAATGGTTCAGGAAAAACTACAACACTTTAGATTTGTAACTTAAAGAATTGGAAAACTTTTGCAGTTTGTTTTCTGACTAAATACTTATATTTTATTTTATTGTTTATTTTATTGTACATTTGTCCTAAAAAAGACCCTTTTTCATGAAGTAAGTATTGTAGTAGTGTTTATAATAAAGCTGTGGATTCATTATATTCATGGCTACAATCAACTCTCACATATATGTGATCCTGCTTTAAGTGATGGCAAAACAAGACACATTTGACATTACTTCGAAATATTGGAAAAATGAACAATCAGATGCAATGAAAACACCAACAATGTTAAGGGATTGTGAATTATTCTGCTGTTAGGAAGTGCAGGAATGCAAATGATATGAAAGAGTTTTTATTGTTTAAAATAAAAGTTTTGTCCTTTTTCAAAAGATTTTTTCATTCAAACAACATTTTGTCACAATAGGCTTGATCTAAAATATTTATTCTGTTACATCAAGATTGTAGTTATTTAGGAAAATTTTTACTTATTATTGAATTTGGAGCCATGTTTTTGCTTTAGAAAAAAGTTTATAATGAATGCACAGTGTGGTTTGGAATGACAGTATTATCCTGTATGGACTTTGGGACTTGTTAGTGACACACAGCACCATTGCAAGGGCAGAATGGTAAAGGACATTTTTCTATTTGAAATATTATCGTTATACATTCAGATATCATTTTCTTTTTATTTGTCAGAAAAAAGATTATTACAAGAGTTGGAAGCTGCCAGGGAAGCCAGAAGAGCTGTAGAGAGACAGAGAGAGGAATTAGTGAAAAAAGCTAAATTAATGCAGAATAAAACACAAAATAGACGCAACCATGGTGAGTACAAGACAACAACAAACATATATGTAATTGTTTGGCAAAACCAAACTGGTCAAAACAGTTACCAAATCAATCTGAAATAACTTATCAAAGGAAGTTAAATCCTTGGGTTCTATTTAAATTTATCAAGGGAGACAATTCATAATAAAAAAAACCAACTTGCAAGTATCATAGTGTACTGCAAACTACCTGGGTAAAAAGCACTGCTTGTCTTCATATATTTGTATAAGCCTTTTCAATATGGCCACTGAGCTGATCTAACATGAGCTTTCTCAGAGATCAAGGGCCACAGGTACGAAGGTCTTTATAATTTTTACCCTTTTGAGTATTTGTAAATGTGACTTTACTGTTAGTAATGGACCAAAGCTGAGTCTCTTCATTCTTGTTCCTTAATCTTTCAATCTTTATCATGCTATTCAATCTATTATAAATATTGTGGACTTCCAAAATTTGGTTAATGAGCCATTAGGATTAGTATATACATTACTGTTAATTACACATAGATAGTTGATGAATTAATTTTTAATGTGAATACCTCTTGTGGTGTATTACTTAACAGTAAAGTGAAAATGCATCATTAAAAATGTATACTTATATATATATTTAATGAAGTGTAATCAGTGACAAATATATGTCTCCAGTGTAATTAACTGCGGTTTATTTAAAGTTTCCATCAACCATTAATGTGAAGTATGGAAAATGATGGAGATTTAAAAAATCAATTTTTCATTAACAGAAACTTCATTACAGCACTTATGTTTTATGCAAGATTCATTACACTCAAAATCATCAATGTAGTGGTGTATCTATGTCAAGACACAATAGAAAAATACTTAGTCTGTCAATATTAATGTATTTATTTTGTTATTTAGATAAAAGTATTCAAACAGATTTAATTGGTAAATGTATATGATTCTAATTTTGAACTATAAATCCATTTTCAAGTTAACAAATCCTTTGAAAATTCATAAAAGCATGCTTTAACCTTTTAAGATCTAATTTAAGTGACTTCTCAAGGGATATATAAAAGAGCAGAATCACAGTGACACAAGTTATAAATTTTACGTCTCTAGTTGAAGAGCTCTTGTATGAACATGAATTAAAAACGAGCCTTTTCGTGTAAAAAGTTTGCACTCATCTTTTTATTATTTGGCATGTCGTATAAATCTCTTGACGGGGATTTAAAGTAAAATTTATCTGTACTAATTTTTAACATGGAGGTGATATAGATTTTATTAAATGGGTAAAATTCAGACTGAAATGTTTTGATTTAGTCCATTATCATTGATGTATGACATACAGGTATCTAGGATTATTTGTTAATGACCATCTTTAGATTGAGGGATCCGTTTTAAGGGATTAAAGATAATAATATCCTGTATGATATGAATCAATAATGCATTAGATTTCAATCCTTTCCTTTCTGATATATTGGTCTTCTTATGTATATATGTCTCCGTGCATATTCAATTGAATTTAAAAATTTTCTTCTATTTAATTTGGCAGAGGGCCATCAGAAACGGGGATGACATTTAATGAAGAGTTCTTTTTACCTCTGTGAAAAAAAAAGACGAAATGTTATTTCACATTAGTATTGACATTTGCTGAGTATGATCTATGGACGATCATGAATTGTCAATATTGATTCTTAAGCTAAAATAAACATTCAAGTAATCGGCAAGCTTGAAATTCTTCAGTATATATCCTGAACTGACAAAATCTTAAATTAAACATTAATTTTCTTTCTAATTTATTTTTTACTTGTTTTTACAAAACATGTACTTTAGGGATAACAATAACACTATAATGCATTGTCTGTTCTGTACTTTTTAACAGACTTATAACCAACATAAATAAAAACGTTGTATCAACATTGATTTATAGAAATACCATTTAACATCAGAGTGATTGTTAATTAACCTGATTTTTGTCATGAGCATGATATAAAATTGAACTTTATTTATTTAAATATATTTATTGATCTAACTTTCTACAATTATTGAAATTCTATGGCAGACAGACAAACAAATATGATCCATTTTATTGGATTTTTGAAACCTTTTGATATCTCTGTATTGAATAAATTGTGCATTAAGCTGTCTAGCTTAGACACGCTTTTAAACAATGCTTAATATCATTTGATTTGTGCATAAGTATTTCCGAAGGTATAACTTGTGTAAAAAGACCCAACAACCTCCATATGGGTTTTTTCAAGTGTTTTAAACAGTTTCTTTTTGAAGGTAGAAAGGACATATGATTTAGAAACCCCCTCGGAGTATATTAGACTCTTGTCTTTTAAAATTAATGAGAACAGTCTACTTATCTACTAAGACATAAATTGCATTTATAAGTAAGATTTATATCATTGAAGCTTTGTGCTTTTTTCTGTTAACAAAAGGAATTGTTAGGTTTACATTAATTGTCTCAAATATACCATACTTAAATGTTTGGAAATGATACGCTGTCAACTGCTTTAATCTAAAATATATATAATTTGGATATATTTAAGTCAGGTATATTTTTAAAGTATTTAAACTCATTGAAATCGCATTGAAGTTTAATGAAAAATATCTTCTTCAATCTATATAGAAAAGTTAGTTCTGAAATTCATTTGTCAGATCTTAACCTGATATCCTTGCTTATATGATTGTTCCGAGTATCAACTTGTTTGAATTGAAATTACATTTATATTAGAAAATCTATATAACTAGTTATAAGTGTGGTACGTACTGGTATTATCAAAATTGACATCTAGTATAAGGTTCAAGTATTCGAACTTTTTCTTTAACCGATGTGTTTGTCATTATTTTATCATTACATAATCAAAATTTTTCGTCAGAATTTAAAATAACTAAAAACATTTTTTTTTTTTTTTTAAAGCATCTTGATAGAAATCAATCATGTTTGAAATGTAAATTAAATTGAGACTGCAATTTCTTAATGTATACATGAAAAAGAACTAGAAAGAAAAAAAAATTTTTTCAAAGTCTTTGGTTTTTGAAGATCGTCATGTTTGGTCAAATTTAGACATTAGTCAATAGTCCAATTAGTGTAAGTAAATAAAATGTATTGATTGAAATCTCAAGTTTAATTGCCAATTAATACTTGATGAATTATTTATTTTCTTTTTGGTAATGAAAGTTATTTGCGTTGCTATCCATCACTGCGTATTATTCAATAAGAAAATCATTGTTTGTTTTATGAATAAAAAGGATATATGTAATACACTTCAAAAATACTTTGAGGGCCCATAGGTGGCCTGTTGCAAGGCAAAATTTCTGTCGCTATCCAATATACCCTCATTTTCAAGTGGCAGTCCAAATTTCCCCGACCATCATCCCAAATGGCCTCTATTATGACAAGATCTACCTATTGTATTTATTGTGAACTTGTTTTCGTCCTGAATATGCATGAAATATTTGCCACTGGACAATAAGCAACCAACAATCAATCAATCAAAAATACAGCAACCCAAAAGATTGTTTTAAATAATATCCTTATGTTTTGTAAAACAGTATTAGTATTATATTTAATACAGATTTAAAAACACATTTGATATGCCTGATGAAGTGGAAACACCTTTAAATTTTAGTTCTTGAAAGTTCAAAAAAAATACTATTTATGTGTGAAATATAACACCGCAATACAGTATATTTATAATACCTATGACAATACATTTGATAAGATTGTATACATTTAAGAAACCATAAAAATGAAGTGTACCATTCAAGATCTATAAATATTCCAAAAATATCCATAACATGTGCAAATGGTCAGAATTAATCCAGCCAGCACTTTTTACCATGTGAGATCTAGGCCTTACATGAAGTCATATTCTTCTAGAAAAAATAATTTTTAATCAAATGTTGTATATTTGTCCCTTTAAAATATCTTGTCTTTAGGTATTTACTTTGCTTTCTCAAGGACACTTGAGATTCTGTTTAAATTTTTATGACATTATTTGTCTTCAGTATTTACTGAAATCACAATTATTAATTTTATATTGGATGGAAATTGTCAATCAACAGAAAACAGAATTGATGATTAAATTTATCGCTGGTACTGATCAATGATACTAGTGCAAACACATAAGAAAATAGAACAAATGAAATTCTCAAGAAAAAGTAAAACTTTTTTTTTAAAAGAATGCAATATATATAAACAAATTTAAAGTATATGAACTTATTTTTTAACAAAAAATATTGTAAATTAAAAAATAAACATTTTTGTATTTACAGCAAGAGATTTATGGAAAAAGCGTTATTTCGAGGAAAAGAAGAGAACACCCCCATTAGAAGAACAGTGTAATAAATTACGACATGAATTGGACGTTATTCATAGAAAATTAATGAATGCTCTAGAAGGAAGTTCGAAGGACAAAAATACAAGAATGGAAAATTTAAAACCTTCAAAACAGGTTGGTTTAGGAGATCCAGGACAGAACTCAAGTGTACCATTTGGTTTTTTAAGCTATGATGGTTTACTTGTACAAAAACAATTCCGACGGGCTGATTTGTCCAGTAATGAGGACAAAATAAGTATTCCGCCCAGTAGAGGTGGTATCAGTTCAGATTATGGTCGCTATGATATGGCCAATGCTCAAGCTAAAATAGAAAAACAAATTAAACGATCTAATCCGAGAGAACAAATACAGTCTGATTATGGTCATTATAATGTTACTAAATCAAGGGAATCTGTTCAGAAAGAGTCAAGTGTTATAGAAACTCTTAAAACTGCTAATGGTATACCTAGTGATCAAAACTCATCACAATCAGATTTATCGACCATTGGTAAAGATGATCTGTCTAGTTTGCTGTCAGATCAGGTTTCAGATAGTACCAAAAGTATTCAATCAGACCCAACTCATGGGCCAAAACTCCATTCAGTTCATGGTCCAAAACCTGCCTTCTCTTTTAGTCCTATTGGTTCATGGATGAACCCAAATAAAAAGAAAAGAGCTCATTTTCATTCTAAATCTGCAAAGATACCCTCTCCTATACTGTCTCCAAAGTCTAAGAAACGACCAGCTACTAAAGATAGTGGTTCAACTTCATTTAAAAGTGTCCATTTTGACAAGGCTTATTATTACTAGATTGTATGAAAGGGGGGGTGGTGACACCTTTTGGAATCTGGGGCATAGGCGGTTAAGAAAAAGTGGGGACGTCAGATATAAGTAGTAAAAAAAGGTGGGATCTGGGAAAAAGGGGAAGTGAGAAAAATAGTCAAAGCAGATATATTTGGGAAATGATTGCCCTTGTGTTACCCCTCTTGCATAATTTTGGTAAGATTTGTATTGCTCAATATTTATCATTTTGGTTATTTATATTTGGTGCATGGTTTAGAGCTCAAATTCCATTTTGGGTTTCTCCTTTTTAATTTAGAGAAATTTTAGAAATCTTATAATATTATGTAAAGTGGAACGGTTTATTTTTTATTCATTAATCTTTACTTTATTGAATCAGTATTGTTTTTTTTTATCTAGCTTTCCCTACTCATTTAAGATTTAATACAATAAATTAAAATATGCACTGTCACGAGTTCAATATTTTTGTATTCAAGGTTATAAGTAGTATATTACCACATTTATTCATAATCATTGATTAAGTCTTATTTCCTAAATGTAAAAAAAGTTCTGATATTGATTTAACAGCAATTGTTGGCCATTAATTATACATGGTTTGACAAGAAATAAGTTTGCTCGTGTCTTAAACCATTTTGTGCATTATCGTTGTACGTCAGATTTTGACATTTCTTGCCTCTCAAGAGAATCATAGATAAAAGGTTAAAAATGTAAGCATGTTTAAACGATTGTCATGTCTTGTTTTTAGAGCAATTGTTTCATACGTATTATTGCAGTCAATGAATAGAATTGGTCCAACCTTATACATATTTTTCGGTTGACTGGTCAGATGTTTTCTGACATTAAGAACAAAACTTCAGAAAAAATATGTACAAATGATGAAATCACATTGACTTGAAACATTTTTTTTTTAAGCGAAATTTTTAAATTTTTATGCCCAATAGGGGTATCAGATTTCAAAGTTCGCTGGATATGGCAATCTGCAAGAGGACATATTGTTCTATGGACATAATATTTTGTTTTTAATAGCTGTTTTATAAAATAAAACCAATTGCAATAAAATATGTATAAGTTTGGATTTGTTCTCTTTAGGAATTTATAGAAAATTATTTGAATGTTTCTTTATGTAGTGCTGTGACATTTTTTCCAAGTGTTTATATTTATTTGTTGATATCTGTGTGACAAGACAACAAGCATTTATAATTATGCATTTAATATTTATTGTTTTATCAAAGAAATGTGATATGATATATCTTTAATTTATTGTTATTAATTTTTAAAATAAAATAAAAACGTAATTGTAATAGTTTTTTTTATTATATTTTTCAGAATAATTATAAAATACAAGCTACTCGACTAACACATGAGATAGATGACTTACGGCGCAGATTAGAAAATGCTAAAATGAAATTAACAGCAGAAATGAAGGTATGTCGCCTGACTGATCACACCAACAAACAAAACAAGTAGATGTAAACACTAATTCTTTACACCATTCTGTACTATATTGTACAAATAATATGGTTTATGGGTTTGGTTTTCTTTTTCTCCTTGGAGTAACATTTTCCATTGTTTTACATGAAATTTTGAATTATAATTGTTTTACAAATTATGAAATGGTGATACTTCAGATCCTTGTTTTTGTAAGATTGAAACTGCTTATCCAAAGTGTATTATCTCCATAAAACTGTAGTCTCATTTATACTAACTGTGGATAAAAGTGTTCGAAATATTTTAAAGAAAACATCAAGTCAATCATAAACATAATGATTCCTTCTTCTACATGAAATTAGATTTTGTTCATCATAAAGACAATTATATAGTGATATCATTGCTTTATTATAATCCTGAGAGTTGCTGGGAGGTCTTCTTTAGTAAATAAAAACCTTACCCCAAGCCACTTAAAGTGTAAACAGGAATGATTTTTGTCTTGTGCAACATTATATCTGCCATTTGAACCTTCATCAAACTTAGTTGTTGAATGATACTTAGAAAGAACAACATTATTTTTTTTAATTTTTAGTCAGTAGGTCAAAGGTCAAGGTCACAGTTCATATGAATAGATAGAAACTTTTGGAAAGTTTTGTTTTGGGACATTATCTTTGAGAAACAAATCAGATCTTGACCTATGTTTGGTGGATAAGGTGCATTTGGGTGAAGGTCAAGGTTCAAAATTATGTCAACATTAAATTTTGGGCACATTTTTTGTTGCCTTCCCTTTAACGTAAACTGTCAACTAGCTTAAATCTTAATGTATTCGACACCAAAATCTGTTTCATCTATTACAAATCCTTTAAGATGGCAACTCAGCTTATGCATCCATGGGGCTTCTTTCATTTTTTGAGCATGATATTACTGTTGAAAATTCATGCATGCATGAAATGATCGGTCCCTTGCACAAATATATAAACTAACCCTTTGAGATTGTGACCTTCTGGTGTATCCATTAAGCGTTTTGAATTTCAAAGAACCTTCTGAAAATCATATGCTTTAATCTTTCAAGTCCCTCATTTTAAAAGGGGTCCATTTATCTTTTTTGAATATGTTTGTAGGAAATGCTAGAGCCGTTTAATATTCAAAATGTAAATTTTGCACGAAAATACAGTACCAAATACTTTTCATCCATAGGAAACTTCAAATCACTTTCTACTCCCTGGTCAAAATGCTTGGCAAGAAAGTTGAAGGAATTCTCCACAACCAAGACCACAATGGTCTAGAGGTGAATCTACAGCCCCATTCTTTAATGTTACACGTCTACAATTTAAATTTTATGCATGTACACAGTTTATTTCATTGCACAATTTTTTCCACAGAAAAAATATTTTGATAATGTTTTTAAGGAACTTTCAGTGTGATGCATGTTCTAATTAAAGCAAATTATGTGTGAATTTAATGCATGTTACTTTCTGCTAAGAAGACACAATTAATTTTCTTGATTTAGTTTTGTTTTCCTTATTTATGTGTTTTTATTCCTCATAAGAGCAAATTTGGCATATGCATATATAATGTGCAAAAACTTATTTGATATTTTAAATTTGTTGATCATATGAAAAATCTTGGAATTTTATGTTGCTCTTGAGAAAAAAAGTTGACTTGTGTCTAAGAACACACCAAAATTTATAACACTGAATTAAATATCTGTTGTACCGATAAATTTGGGTTAAGTTTGTAAGTATTTTCTGCACTATTATGTAATATTCAACATAAGAGAATAATAAAATAAGACTCCCCTAGCTAGCTTTTTGGTTTTATATGTTATCAGGAAACACGGTTTAGGTAAGACATGCCTATAGAGGTAATAGTTTTCTACGTAGCTGGTTAAAACAACAATATAAACTTTTGTAGAATAGATTATCTCATAATATAACTAAATACAAATACAAGAATGTATATAAGATCAGTCAGGTGTTCATACCATTGGAATGGCAGTAATTAACTAACAAGTGTGGATTGGGAAGCTAACAGGATAATAACAAAGTAGAGGAAGGATGAATTATCACCATTTTATGATAGATTATTGTAAATTATTTCTGATATACTAATACTGGTAGACTTAATGGTTTCCATGACCATTATGGACAAATTTCTCCTTAAAATATGTTTCTTCTTCAAAAAATCCATAAAGAGTATAACTTGGCTTTTGTTTATGTGGTACTTCTGGAATTTTGGACTCTTCTAAAATTATGCCTATCAATCAACCTGCTGTCATTACAATGAATTTCTAATTATATTGAGGTCCCTTTTCACAATTTATTTTTTTTACCACTCAAATAGCAAACAAAATGCTCCTTATGAAATTTGCGATAATATTTAATCATGTTATGCATACAGGTAGGTGATAGATACAAGCACCTAGAAGCCTCTTGTTATGTATTTTTCTTGGGTTGTAAAGTTCCTATATGTGCTTTGCTGGCAGTAGAAAACAATAAGTTCTCACCAAAAAAACATAGTTAACCAGTTTTTTCAGTATCATGAAAAAATTAATGGATATTAAAAATATTTGATGCAAATCTAATATCTAAGGTGGCCATGTTAATTGACAACAAGGCTACAAGAAGCTTATAGTTGATAAGCATTACCATTTATGTCTAAATATAAGAAAGAAGATGTACTATGATTTCCAATGAACAACTCTTACCAACAGACAAAATAACACAGAAATTAATAACTACAGGTCACTGTTTGTCATTCAACAATGAGCAAAGCCCATACCCCATTGGCCCCAAAATGAAAATGTAAAACGATTTAATCGAGAACAAGAAAACTAATGGCCTAATTAGTAATTAATCTATATTGTAAAGCATGTATTATCAATCCATAAAAAACACATTTTACAACATAATAGTGATTTTCTATAGGTTTGATTGCAGACTTTGCAAAAACCATGAAAAAAAATGTCCAAGAATATGTAAGTTTCCTCAGACAACTAAAATTGGTAATCATGATAATAAATAAATCAACAGTAAATATCTTTCATTTGTCAGAAAAATGCATACACCACCAAAGAAAACACTATAATTTTAATTTCAAAACAAAGTTTTGAAAGAGTTCTTCATGTTTTTTATTCTAATGATTTGGTAGTGGCTTGAGTGTCATATTTTCCATTAATATTCAAAATTTGCATAAAGAAAAAAGAAAACCAAGCTTCATGTCTATTTTTTTCCATTACAACTTAGTTTTAATTTTAACATGGACAAAAAAATACAAATAAAAAGATAGTTGTTATCGACAATCACTGAACAGATAAACATGCCTAAGAAACTGATCATAATATCTTTTGATCAAATGAAGATACCAAGGGGAAGTAATCAAATCATGAGTCACAGAGAAAGATGTTCAACACAGTGGTCATAACAAAATAACAGAAGGATTTATTCATTGGTGAATTTTTATTATTTTTAGCTACGCAACCAAGCTGAGACAGAATTAAGAGCCTTAAGAGCAGAGTTAACCCAGAAAAAGATCCATTTGACTTTATCAAGGAATCAGCAAATGGCAATGACCCCTGGTGGTGATAGTAGATATTATAGAACACCAGCATTGTCAAATAAAGCATGATGTTAACATGTGTTGTAATTGTTACAAAATATCTGTGATATCAATGTGGGACGTAGAATACTTAACAGTGTGAATGTTTATTTCAAATGTTTAATTTTATGTTATATATGACAACCAATATACAGAAATTTTTAAAATAAAAGAGTTTTGAATATCAATAGGGTTTTGATAATATATAAAAAAAAATATATAACTTGAATATATTAAAAAGTTGGATAGTTAGGTTCTAAATTATATATTACAAATCTTTTTTCCCTATAGTTTTGAAAGTTAAATCATAATTCAAAATATTCATGTTGAAATCATTTTATTTTGATTTTCAATAACTTTTGCTGTATTAAGCACATTTATGACAAGATTATCATTTGAAATTTGGTGTATTCTTCACAAACAAAATATTTTCAATTTTTTCCCAAACAACAAAATCTCTCATCAAAATTTTAAAATAATTTTAAATTAAAGATTAGAAATAAATTCTTTAATACTGGAAATCTTTGCTAAGCTTAAGAAGATACATGTATAAGGCAAATTGGATTTTTTTTTTTAAATTTCATAGAAATTAAGTCAGAATAAATAAGATCAAATATATGTTTTTATATGTTTGAAAGCAGATTTTAACACATTTCTTTTATTAATTATCATGAAACATTGCTTGTCAGAAACACTGAATGCAAAAGTCATTTTCTTTACAAATTAGTATTAGATTTTATAAAAAAAGATATTTATTTATTACTGTATCAAGTATGCTCATTACAATTAGCGGCCAAATCTGTCTGTAGTATTTTATGTTAGTGTTCTGTCTATATTTCCCCCATATTTTGCAATGCTCAGGATATATATGTTTTAGTGCTTGAATGTTCCTTCTTTCCTTTATATTTTTTCCATATTTGAAAATTACAAACATGTAATTCTTTTGAAAGCAATTGCCTTTTATTGCAAATTTATTAATGAAATTTTGCTCATTTAAATACTGTAAATCTTTAGTTTAGAGCAATTCAAATAAAATTTAATTAATTGTAAAAGACAAATAATTGTTTTAGTATCTTTTGACCATAGACTCTGTTCATATAACTTATTATGCTTCTTCAGATATTATCATCAATCATCATTAAAAAAAATATCATTGTAAAATGACCCTTAAAAAAGGCAAACATTTCATTGATATTAGAATGGAATTATTTTGCAAGAATTGTGTTTCTTAATTCATATTTATAAATCCAACCATGTCATATCTAATTTAATCAGGAATTACTTTCTTTTGTAATAAATTCAGGATTCATCAGGCTTTCGAAATTAAAAAAAAATCTAACCCAGGAGTCTTGTACTTAGTATAACAAAATAGTAAAAGCAAACTTGTTCATTATTAGAGGACTACAAAGTTAGTACGATACATTCATTATTAGAGGACTACAAAGTTAGTACCATACACAAATATGTATAGTCTTGATAGTTATGTATTTTAAAGTTTTATTTCTACAATTTGTGCTGGTGTTATTGTTTTGTTTTGTCACATAATCCGTCCATTCTATTTTGTGTACCATTTTTAAGAAGTTTATATATTTTTTCAAATGCCATTTTATATATTTAATCAGTTGTAACTGGTGTAAATTATTGTAAAGGAGATAGTTTGATAAAACTTCTTTCTATAGTAGTCATTTTTGTTTTTTATTCCTCTGCGACAAAAAGTTGGATGATATTGCTCTGACCATATATAAGATACATGGTTTTTTAGTCCGACATAAACAACTTTCAATCATAATGTTCACAAAAATACAGTTAACTTATTACTTTTAGTATATAAGATGTTGACTAATGAACCAAGAAAATGAGGTCAAGGTCAGATTAATTAAGTTTCACATGGAATAAAGGTCTGCAGATCCCAAAATGAATTTGGAATACATGGTACAATTGAACATAAAAAAACAACCGAGGTATTGAATCGTTACTCCTTACAACAAATACAACAAATTTTTAAGTAATGTTTAATATAAAGTGACTGCATGACAACCAGAAAATATACTTAACAGAAACTGTAACATTTTTAAAGTGTGGGAACAAATGTCAAGTCATTCCTCAATACAATGACTGAGAAGTATGTAACAAGTAAGGGAATGATAAATGAGCCGACAAACAGACATAGTATATCATCCACTTTAAATTGAAAACTTATTTCTCCTGGGTAAAACTCAAAATTGTCTCAAAGTTTATATTGGATACTATTTGATAAATTGTTGGTTTTTTTCAGTTTTTTTAGTTGCAAATAGGATTTGCTTTGAATTTATCAAAAAATGCTTGCAGTTGAAAATTATTAAGTTTGATCACTGAACTTTCCAATAAATTTCATACAACTGCTTGATAAACAGTAAAGAAAGATAGGATCCATTGCAGAATAGACATGATAAGATAATGGAAATATTAGTCATTTTCCAATCTGTAATTAACAGGATCAACCAACTAGAATGTTGTCAGCATGAAATATGAAAACTGCAGCATTGAAACAGTTTCATATAGAACCCAAGGGAAATAAGTTTAAAACATTATTACAAAAAAAGTTTGAAGTTGAATCCTTTATGTATGTAGCAGATCTGTTTTTATGCCCCACCTATGATAGTAGAGGGGCATTATGTTTTCTGGTCTGTGCGTCCGTTCGTCCGTCCGTTCGTCCGTCTGTCCCGCTTCAGGTTAAAGTTTTTGGTCAAGGTAGTTTTTGATGAAGTTGAAGTCCAATCGACTTCAAACTTAGTATACATGTTCCCTATGATGTGATCTTTTTAATTTTGATGCCAAATTAGAGGGTTTACCCCAATTTCACGGTCCACTGAACATAGAAAATGAAAGTGCGAGTGGGGCATTCGTGTACTGGGGACACATTCTTGTTGTCATTATATCTCAATTCATTTATTTTAATTTTTGCTTAAAACATTCTAGTATGGTGTTGATCACTATGAAAATCTATTGGAAATACAACCGACCAACATGTTTATCCTTTTCTCCATTTTTCCCAACACACAATGAAAAACCTCAACAGTCCAGCTACAAACAGGATGACATAATATGAAAAAAAAACAAAAAAAAAACATGGCAAAATTTAGAAAGCTCACTAAAACAGGAAGTGGATTAAAAAAATGCTGCTTCAGAAAACAACACTCCTCAAATGTTTAACAAAGTCTTTCCATTGAAATTGACAGTACTTGTTTGATCCCAGTAAGTGTTTAAAGTCATCAAAGCATTAGAGAGAAAAATAGCAATCTTAACTGATTAAGTATATGTGGGCTGCACTAAATTGATTTAACTACAGACCATTTGTCAAATGCTGAGGTATAATAAAGATTTTGTTTTGACAAAGGACTACACCTTGGTTAGCTGACCTTAAAAAAAGTAAACAAATGGTTTGCAGATCAGTGGTGTTTTTCACTGCATTAATTAACTATTTGAATTAAAGTAATTTAAATATCTTTCACCTGAGTGTTTTAAAACAATATGGCATGTGCAGCAATCTCTCACCTGCTGTACTGACCACAACGGATAGTATATTGAAGTCTTTTAGATGATTAATGATTCATGTAATTGGGTAAAGGTCATATGAACCCTACAATCTAACCAGTTCACCTTCCAATGAATAAATAGATACACCAATAGTTAACCTGTTGCTTATAGAAACAGACCTAACCACAAAATCTTTAAATTGACCAATGAATCATGAATAATGAGCTCAAGGTCAAATGATTCCTTCCTTCCAGACATGTACAATAATTTATTAATTATAGCATCAGAACAAAGCATATCCTGGGTAACTGAACATTTGACCACTGAATCATTAGAATGAAGTCAAGTTCAAATGAACCCTGCCAAACAAATATATATACCTTACAACCATTCCATACACCAAAAATATAGTATCTGAGCTTAGGACCAAACTAAGAGAACATTGGAAATTAGGTCAAGCGCAGATGATACCTAGCAGACAGACGTGTACACCTAACAATCATTCCATTCACAATTAAATGACATAGTATAGGTTTCTGACACAAAATAAATGTCAAGATCTTACAAATCGATTGCGCAATCCTGTGCTGTTAAAGATTTCTTCTTGAAACTTCAAAAATTAAAAATTTGAAAAATTTTGTTTCCCTTAAAAAAAGGAGGAAACACCCCCCCCCCCCCCCCCCAACTTTTTGAATCCCCCCTTGGAGCAATTACCCCCACACTCAATCCCAGCCTTTTCTTTGTAATATGAAACCTTGCAGTACAATTTCAGAGAGATCCATTCACTTAAACACAAGTTATTGTCTGAAAACTTAAAAATGCTTGTTTTTGGCCCCTTATTCCTGCATGAATTGAGCAATTACCCCCAAACTCAATCCCAGCCTTCCTTTTGTGATATGGAACCTTGTGGTAGAATTTCAGAGAGATCCATACACTTACACACCATTTATTGTCCAGAAACTTTTTTAGCCCTTAATTCCTAAACTGTTGGAACCGTTACCCCCAAAATGAATCCAAATCTTCCATTTGTGGTACAATTTCAAAGCAATTGAAATACTCCTACACAAGTTAATATCCTGAAAGTAGAAAAATGCTTGTTTTTGGCCCCTAATTCCCAAACGGTTCGGACCATCATCAGCAAAATCAATCACAACCTTCTTTTTTGTCAATTAAAGTTATTGTCCGGAAATCAAATGTGTCTTTGGAGATCTTTGGACAACAACATAGACGGCGACATCATACCATTATACAATCCCAAAAAATTTGTTGCCTTCACATAATAATAATTGACCTATAGTTTATAGTATCTGAGAAAGAAAAAAAAACTTAACATTTGACCAAGGAATCATGAAAAGGAAATTAGTTAGAAGAAACCTCCTTGTCTGACACTTACACCATACATAGTTGACCTGCAGAGTATAATACGTAAGTAATTGACCTAATCACGTAACATGAACATTTATTACTAATCCAAGTAATGGTGTCAAGGTCATGTATTTCTCATACATACTAGTGGCAAATTCATATGACAAATGAATAATCTTTTTTTTTTTTACTAATCACTGAACTATGCAACTAAGATCAAGGGCAATGGCCATATGACAAACAGAAACTGTAACATAAGGCATCTGTATGCAAGACATCAAACTTCTAAGTCTTATATCTTCTGAAATAAACCGCCAGATTGTAATTGCTAGATGCAAATTGCAACTTTCTTTGCAGGCAAGACAACAATCACCTTTGTGATTTCTATTTTCTAATATCTCAAGGCCTTCTAATATGTTAGAGCCATATATAGGACAATGGTCTTTTTTATATTTTCTAATCTCACATGAAGTCAACAATGGGATAAAAAGTATCAACTTGATATATGTTACTAAAGATAAATCATATAGAACTACGAAGACAGACCTGACCAATCTCTATCAGACCTCCTCTTGCCTCAGACCAAACTTTCACTTGCACCATACTTAAAATGGGTAATTCTTATTTTCTAGAACTGAGTATATGCCACTGCTGGTGGGCTATTTGTTTTTCTAGAACTGAGTATATGCCACTGCTGGTGGGCTATTTGTTTTTCTAGAACTGAGTATATGCCACTGCTGGTGGGCTGTTTGTTTTTCTAGAACTGAGTATATGCCACTGCTGGTGGGCTGTTTGTTTTTCTAGAACTGAGTATATGCCACTGCTGGTGGGCTGTTTGTTTTTCTAGAACTGAGTATATGCCACTGCTGGTGGGCTGTTTGTTTTTCTAGAACTGAGTATATGCCACTGCTGGTGAACTGTTTGTTTTTCTAGAACTGAGTATATGCCACTGCTGGTGAGCTGTTAGTTTTTCTAGAACTGAGTATATGCCACTGCTGGTGAGCTGTTTGTTTTTCTAGAACTGAGTATATGCCACTGCTGGTGGGCTGTTTGTTTTTCTAGAACTGAGTATATGTCACTGCTGGTGAGCTGTTTGTTTTTCTAGAACTGAGTATATGCCACTGCTGGTGAGCTGTTTGTTTTTCTAGAACTGAGTATATGCCACTGCTGGTGAGCTGTTTGTTTTTCTAGAACTGAGTATATGCCACTGCTGGTGAGCTGTTTGTTTTTCTAGAACTGAGTATATGCCACTGCTGGTGAGCTGTTTGTTTTTCTAGAACTGAGTATATGCCACTGCTGGTGAACTGTTTGTTTTTCTAGAACTGAGTATATGCCACTGCTGGTGAGCTGTTAGTTTTTCTAGAACTGAGTATATGCCACTGCTGGTGAGCTGTTTGTTTTTCTAGAACTGAGTATATGCCACTGCTGGTGGGCTGTTTGTTTTTCTAGAACTGAGTATATGTCACTGCTGGTGAGCTGTTTGTTTTTCTAGAACTGAGTATATGCCACTGCTGGTGAGCTGTTTGTTTTTCTAGAACTGAGTATATGCCACTGCTGGTGAGCTGTTTGTTTTTCTAGAACTGAGTATATGCCACTGCTGGTGAGCTGTTTGTTTTTCTAGAACTGAGTATATGCCACTGCTGGTGAGCTGTTTGTTTTTCTAGAACTGAGTATATGCCACTGCTGGCGGGCTATTTGTTCATATGGTAATATCAACACAGTACTTTGGAACTGACATGATTATAACATACTTTTGTAAAATATAAAAAGATTAAGAAAGTGACTCCCTATGGCAGAGTCGACCTTAGATAATTGGGGCTATCCTTTTTACGTCCCTTTTGGTCATATACATGATATAGCACCTAACACATTAAGGTATTTATACATCGTTTGCTTTCTGGGTTGTGAGTGATTCAAGTGAAGGTAAATCCAGAAAAAAGTACTTCTGATGCACCAAATTTATAATGTGTTATTCTCATTTTTATGCCCCACGATACGATAGTAGAGGGGCATAATGTTTTCTGGTCTGTGCGTCCGTTAGTTCGTTCGTCCGTCTGTCCCGCTTCAGGTTAAAGTTTTTGGTCAAGGTAGTTTTTGATGAAGTTGAAGTCCAATCGACTTCAAACTTGGTACACATGTTCCCTATGATATGATCTTTCTAATTTTAATGCCAAATTAGAGATTTTACCCCAATTTCACGGTCCACTGAACATAGAAAATGATAGTGCGAGTGGGGCATTCGTGTACTGAGGACACATTCTTGTTGTAGACCTAGTTTGAACAATTTTAAAGTAAAACACAGAAATTTGTTCAGGTTTGTTCAATTTAAACATATATGGTACCATAGAGAGGCGCTCTGAAAATAGGGTTCCCAATTATAAGAGGTAATTTCTAATTTCACTTTATACATTTTCACTCTTAAAAAAGGTTATGAAACCCCCTCATATTTGTGATTTTTAGGTTCCATGACTGATCTTCGGGAAATCTCCTCTGTGTTTAATGGCTTTGTGCATAATTTAAAACTTTAAAGTAATCTCACACTTTATTTACAACATAGCTACCATAGTTTCTTAAACAAATGATGAACAACTGTGACACAATGTTAAATTGCTTAAATATGATTGTAGGTACAAATGCATGGATGATAAAAATCTGACACGAAAAAATATATAGAACATGATTACAATATAAAATCTTCAATAGATGAATCTTTTTTGAATGTACAAATGTATATTTTTCCAAAGAAAAATCCTTTGTCAATATGACATTTAACAGGTATAAATATAAGTTCAACAATTAGACGCCATTGAAAATTATTAACTTTTTCGCAAGAGTAAAAATCTATTGTTAGTGATGGGTATTGAAAATGTCTTTTTTCAAAATCTTCAGTTTGTGATTGTACCATGCAGGGTTTAATAGCCTTCAAATGTATGTAACTGAGAGATTTATCAAGAAATTTGATTTATTTTGTTTTGTTGTTGAACTATGCTGTCTTATATTGATAAAGATTACAGGATTTTATTTTTGAAAAAATAAATATTCTCTACAATTGTCGAAAAAAAATTTTTTTTATTATGGATGACCTGAAATAAAACCATCCTTCAAAGATGAATGAAAATGAACCTGTTCAACAGATTTGTATCAGATCTAATGTTACAATACAGTATGTGTGTGATTAAACTATATCTGATTATTATCAAACATTCAAACAAACATAGCAAGCAAGTTGACCAATGGTTTGCTTTGCATGCTTTTATAGTAGAGCTGTAAATTTGTTATTTCCAAATCATTTCTTGACTAAAGTGTGATTTATTATCTATAAATATGTCTGACTTTCCATAATATAAGTAATTCTTTTAAAATCATAAATTACCAGAAAAAAAATAATCTCTTATACTACAACACAACAATGAAACAAAACATTAATTTTACAATAATATAATTAGTGAAATGAATAACCAGAGCACAATTTTATTTCCATTGACCATTTGATTCAGAGCTTCAAAATTTTCATATGATGAAAAAATATATAAAACAAACTATCCTATAACTAATGACATATTCTCAACAAATATACAGTTGTTTCTTGCGTGCGCACATACTTTTTCAATCTAATACATACCTAAAAAGTGGATGTAAAGCAAGAAAATTCAAGAAATTTTACAAAATATACTATTTTTTG
Organism: Mytilus edulis; assembly: GCF_963676685.1. Classification (NCBI taxonomy): domain Eukaryota; kingdom Metazoa; phylum Mollusca; class Bivalvia; order Mytilida; family Mytilidae; genus Mytilus; species Mytilus edulis. The sequence continues at coordinate 35,006,716 of NC_092344.1, read as the reverse complement.
TCATGATTTGTTGCCATGAAAAAAGGTTTTTTTATTTTAAAAGGTTGTACCTAAATGTATTTGAACATGTATGGCAACTTTTTAATTTGCACCAATATTTGGGCCAAAATAATGGCCTTATTAACCTTTCTATTTTGATCAGTAAAATAAAACATTTCCTTAAAACAACAATAAAAACAACAAATATTAACGGCCACTTTCCATGATATGTTGAAATTCAAGTTAAAATGTTTACATTGCTTCTAAAACATCATCAACCTCTCATCTGCTAAAAGAAAAATGTGTTTAAGGGGCATTGAAATACATGTATATTGCCACAACTGTGGATTCAATTTTTTCCTAAGATAAACATTTTCTTGGAATTCGTCAGTACAGGTGAACCAGAAGCTTTAATGCTTAATTAATAACATATTTGCTATCTGCTTGTATGCAGGCTTTGGCAAATCCATGAAATTAAAAATTCATAAAATAAATCCAGGTTTTCCCCAATCTGCTAAAAATTGAAACCAACCAAATTAAATGATTCCACAGTATGCACACTTATGATAGCTTGTGCTGTCTGTAATTAAATAAAATTAGGAACTGTAGACTTTTTGTACTTTCTGTACTCATCTTTGTATAATTCACATACTCTTTGAAAGGTATGATTATTCTTTTCAAGACCATGTTAATTTGTCTTTCAAAAGCATGTGAGAATGTTGAGGATGAAACTTTTCCTCACCTCTATTCTAATTGGTTGAACTAACATGTTTTAAGAATTTCTTTAACATAAGAATGTTCTCTCATGGCAAGATTTGACATACATGTGTAAACATTAATGATGGAAAAATACTGTTGAAAGCAGCCTGAAAATATGACATCTATGACCTTGAAATCAAAACAAATATATGTCAATGTCGAAACAAACTGAGACAGTATGAGTATGTTATGAAAAAGTCAACCACAGGGTTCTTCTAGAGGCCAGAAACATTTCTTTCATACAATAAATGTTGTAAAAATATAGAAAACTATGTATTTTGTCAATAGTGAGTAAAAAATACTCCAAACTTTGCTAATATGGTCACAATATTTGTCCATGCCTTCATTATCCTTCTCCACTCTATATGCATTCAGGTCAGGTATTTTGGACTTGTGACATTAAGGTGGTTTGTCAGTAAAAGAAGACCTGATTACAGGTTACCACCCTGAACAGATGATTTTCAGTTAAATATGTACATATTTTTTCGGGAACTTTCAAACACTGAGAATCTACCGATTTCATTTAAAAAGTAAGAACCATTACTAACAGAATGGTCAAAGTAGCTGGTCAACATCTACATGTACAAATGTTACATAAATGACAGAACCAGCTGTCATAATATCAAATAATTATACAGTTCTTTAGTCATTATCCTAATTTCAATTATTAATACAGTTCTTCAGTCATACATCTACAAAACCATCTGTGTCTTTATCATTGTCCTTTTCTCCATCATAAAACTCATTGTTAGCTTCAACTCTAAAATTATCAGAAAAACAATATTATATATGTTAAACAAGTGATCTCTATTATCTTTGATATAAAAATTATCAACGACAATGTGTATTAAGTTAAGATATTTTAAAAAGCATGGAAACTCTATTCAAAGTGTATTTTTGCAAATATAAATGTGATGCTGCATTTGTTTGTACCTGTCCTAAGTCAGGAACCTGTTGTTCAATGGTTGTCATTTGTTGATGTGGTTCATAAGTGTTTCTCGTTTTTGTTTTTCATATAGATTAGTTCTTTGGTTTTGCTGTTTGAAAGGTTTTACACTAGTAATTTTTGAAGCCCTTTATAGCTGGCTGTTTGTTGTTAGCCCAGGCTCTGTGTTGAAGGCCGTACTTTGATCTGCAATGATTGACTTTTTCCTAATTGTGACTTAGATGGAGAGTTGTCTCATTGGCACTCGTACCACATCTTCTTATATTATTATCTACCATAGATTCCTAGGATTTTTCTAACCTTTTATCATTTTCATCCTGATGATTTCTAATATCTGGATCAAGTTCCTCTGTGTTCTCCAGACTTAATAGATCTGATGGCACATCCTGCATTTGTACACTAGGGGAGCTAACTAGGTTCTTCAGAATCTCATGAACAGTTCCCCTTATGTTGTCTAAATACTGAAAACAATCATTAAAAACATTAAGCTGCAATCAAGTTATATGCTTAATTGTCATTTTGCGATTTAACAACTGCGGTTGTCGAATTAAGTCATCTTTAAACTTCTATCTGGTCTAAGTTTTATTTTAGAACAAATGCATAATCCACTTTCAAAAGTTGTGTAAATACACGTACTTGCAAGTTTTTGGAAAGTCAAAAAGCTATTTGGATTAAACCTTGTGAAATTTGAATTAACGTTAATGTATTGGTAAAATGTAAAAAAAATTGTATATAGGAAACTTGAAATTATTTTGTTATTTTGTGTCATGAATTTGTATTGCTGCCATCTCGTATGTTTTTAAATATGAATAAAGAGGTAGTCAGTTTGTCTTATAAGTCAATGAGACACACAAAAAAAAACAAAAAAAAGGTGCTACATTCATTCTTTAACAAAAGAATACATCACAAGAATATAAGTTTTGTAAGAAACTTGAGAAATTGTGTTGGACTTGAAGATAAGGCAGAGTGACATATATCTGAATGAATGGATCGTTTAATGGTATTAAACAAATTAAATGATTTTTTAATTATCCAGAACTCTTCACAAACAAAACCCACATGTATATGCATTGAATAAATAGATGGCCATTCTGAAATAATCACAACGTAGAAGTATTTGTTCTGTTAATCAATGAGATATTTTGTGAATTAACCCTATCAACTTAATAGGGTTTTTTACAATAGATTAACCTATTTTTTTTATTACTATTAACACAGCTCTGAACATTATTATTTTTATAAATGACACGGTTGTAAGTGATGAAATAACAAATATTTAAAACAAATTCCTTTAAAACTTTGTAAAAAGGAAGTTTCATTTTATGTATCGAAATGTGTAACAAGTGAATATTTCATTCCCCACTGGAAGTCCTCTGAAAGACTGGGTGAGCATAAAATCATAGCTGTTGACAAACAAGTTACAATTTACAAATGTTTTACCGTCCACCACACTGTTATGAAATTAATTCTATTTGAAACCTGGCTTATGTTTTGTGAATATCTGAAGGGTGTTATTTAATAGATTTATAACTCTTTAAGATTTCAAAATTTAATGTGCTAAAAAGAGGCCTTATTATATTATATACTGTCTCCTTTATATGTGAATATCTATGAGATGGATATATTGGCTACAATGTAAATTACATACCTGTTTGGTGTTTAAGTTTTCTTGTTTTGTTGATACATCTGGATGTAAAGTAAAGTCTGGAGAAAAATATTCTAAATATTCTGAAAAGAATGAAAATCAATAATTGAATAATGATTATATCTTTATTAACAAGGGGTGATGTGTCATTTATATCAATAAGAAAGTGGAACTTCAAGCTACTGCTCACTGATGATACCCCCGCCCAGATGTAAGTGTTCGGTAAACAGGAAGTTGTTGAGGGATGAATCTGAAAACACATCATACGGTATAGCTGACTTATATAAACTCTAGAACCAAATTTTAGAAATCCTATGATGTAGTTCCTGATAGGAAGCGAGGAAAAATATTTATGGGATGGACAGTCGGACAGACAGTCAAAGGTTAAACAGTAAACCCTAATTTTATAAAAAAAACAAAACATGAACATTAAGCAAAATAAAAAAAATGCATCTGTAGTATGGTCTGAAATAACAACTTGTTACATATTTTGTAACATAGGCTGCCATCATCGTCGATCAACTGAATCAATTACACCCTATTCATGATTTAAATCTGATATTTTTTCTTAATAAAGGAATACTGACTTATTAAAGCACATGAAAGATCTTCTCAAATATGTATGTGTTAATAACCTAAGACTGTTCCATTAAAACATGCATGGGACCAAGGGAAGGCAATTTTTGATGTCAGCTATGGATGGGTGTCATGAACAATGAAAATCTGAATTTTGGCTCAATGTGTGATAAATCCATTTTGGCAGAGCCTTCCCTTGCTACCATGCATTGTTAAATGGACCAGCCCTTACCATTATAAGGTATATCATTGCTAATATCTTCATCCAATAACACCGCTGTCTCATACGTCCAACAACGAGCTACATTCCTTTTTGTATATCCTCCTCCTCCTAGTACAAGTGTTGGTAATCCATAATTCTTCACTATCTTTACACATTCACTATAATGTATTAATATTTGCTGTCAATTGCTTAGCTTTAATCAATTTAAAACAAAAACTAAAATCTTTGTATAGTCTTTTTCAAAATAAGCGTGCTTACATACACTCTTCAAGTATGTTATTGAATATATCAAAAAAAAAAATATTTAACTGAAATGATTATTAGATTATTTGACTATATTTTATTGCAAAAAATTAAAACTAAAACTTACCCGTGACCTTTGATACTTAAATTAAAACAACCCAATCTATCACTGCCCAATGAGTCTGCTCCACACTACAATAATAAATATATATTGGTTTCATCTATCATCTTAGTATATTATTTATCACTATCTCATCACAACATACTGTTATGTGCTTTTCATACTGATACTGAAATATTTTGGACAATAACTGTCAATTTAAATGCTCCACAGTTGAGTAAGTAATTTGTAGAAACTAAATTCTATTGGCACATTTTTTTGAAAAAATGACAGTTTCTTTTACAAAAACTAAAAATTTATCAACAGGAAGTGAGTAATTGCGTCGAAAACAGTCACATATGACCAGCAAATTTCAATTTTTGTCTGCCCGATATTTGTTATGGAAATCATAAAGTAAATGTGATAGCTAAATCTACATGATTCCCTTGTAATGTGTCTTTGCCCATCTAGGATTATCAAATTACCTATTGTTGTCCAATCATAGGAAAATTAGTAAGGATTTGTATGTTCTAATATCAGCAAAAAGTTCTTTTGCCTAGTTAGTATAAGTATTTTTAAGTAAACTTGGGCACTAGTTGTCCTTATGTCTTAATGGCACAAAATCTCCTTATATCTACAGGACTTTACTTAATGTTTTTGTTTACAACTTATTAGACAAACTGGTTCCTACCTGTAGCACTATACATGAAGGTTGATAGAAATCCATAACTGATTTGATCACTTGTGAGAACATTGATATGTAAGCTGTAAAATAGTAGATTAAAATTTTATATGACATGCAAAACATTTTATATTTATTTTCGTGGATATTTAAATCAGGTGTTTTTTTGCAAAGTCTGCATACATTCAGTTAGAAAATTGTAATTCGTTGAACATTTACATCCACAAAATTGGAATTCAAGAATATTAATAAATCCAATGTATCATAAAATATTCAAATTTGGCATGACAAGCTTACATTATTTAGATAAAAAAAAATGTAAAACAATCTGCATGTCAAGCTGACATTCTTTGAATGGAACCTAACTAAAGTATGAAAATCTTTTAACATTCTTAAATCAAATGAATTCTTTAACTCTTTAACATTAAAGCATAATGCTATAGGAGTTTACACACAAGATCTTTTATTTGCTAATGTATAATTTTTACTTTAAAGGTCAGTCAACTCTGAAAATGAGGACAAATTAAAATGAAACTTGTCAAAAGTATGTGCTCCTGCATGGAATTAACATATATACTGTATGCTGTTAATGAATCATGCAGGTGATCTGCATTTTAAAGTTTTTATACAATATATTAAAACCTACTCTGATCATCAATGCCTTCCTTCAATGGTACATTTATTGAGTAATATCTGCCACTCTCGGAACCAAATTCATACATATCACCTAATTAAAGAAAAAATGCAATTATTTTTTGTAAACAAGTTATTTAAAATATAAACAAGTAATGTTTCAATATTTTAAATGTCTATATGATGGCACATTCCAAATACAGGATTTACATTACTTGAGGGAGCTGAGTCAAACAAAATATAAACCCTCAGCAAAAAGAGTTGTCACAATTACTTAACCTACATGGAACCTGAATTACACTTGTATAATTTATGGCTCATCCCTACCTTTAGGTATTGTCAAGTACCTAGTATTTGTTGACAATTCATCATGCATATTTTCAGTACCAGTACATATTTCTGTACATTTTTTGTATTTCAGTTAAATGCATTTCTCCATCTTAACAAATAGATTTTTTTATGTTTATATCATTTTTTTTGGCAAATAACTTTTAAAATCCCGGTTTGCATGTTAGTGATTTTTTTAAAGTATTTTGACCCCTACAAATATTGATTAACCAAACCTGAAATTTTCCTGTGTATTTGAATAATTTTGTAATTTGCAGTGAGAATAATTTTCTTGTGAATGCAATATTCTATAATTATAATTTCTGCCATTAATTTAGTATTTTGTGAATAAATATTTGGTGAATTTAAGTTAAAAAAAAACTTCCATTGAAGGATACTCATATTTTTTTTATCCTTTGTGACCTCTGACATTTTTGTATTATTACGTTGGTTAATAACATGTCACATAGTTTCCAGAATATATATTGACATCTCTATGCTGTTATCCCATCAGAAAACTTTATCCATTTGCAATCTGTCATAAGTTGTATTGTTCTAATATAAGCCTTAATGAATAGTGTATCTATCACAGACCTGTTCCTGGGAAGAAATAATTTCCATATTTATGGAAGGAAACTGTCATTACTCGATCTGTAAGGTAGAAAGCTTCTTGTACACCATCGCCATGATGTATATCAATGTCAATATATAACACTCTAGGATGATACCTGGAAATAATCATACCACATCTTCTTTTTTATACAGTTAATGGATTATGTCCGTAAATGCATTTGCTTGCTTTTAATTGTCAATAAAAATTCGTCATTTTAGATTAAATGTAGTTTGGACAATTTTTCAAAAGCATTTAACAAAACGTTAGATAAGCTACCACCATCAGAAACAATTGATAATAAACCTATGACTTAAAGTTATTTTCACCTATGAGTACAACAATGAAATTACCCATAGTCCATTTAGATTCTCAAACAAATCTTTAAATATACTGCTATTAGTCTCCATTAAAAAGTAGAGGACAAAGTGATATCAGATCTAAAGATTAACTTTTTTGTATAGCTGTATAGGGATGTGTTTCATTGCACTGTTGATATGAAGGGAACTCTAAATCAAATTTGAAATGAAATTTAGTTATATAAGGACAGATGATAAGATTTCTTTAAAAACAAAACTTTAGTGTTTCATTAAGATAACGCCTAATCATCCATTTTATTATAAAATTCTAGATCAAGCTCTGTCAGCTGGACAGGCAATTTTATTCTTTATTATATAATATGCCTTTTTTTTTTTAAATTATATAAATCACCAGTCACATGGACCTTTAAACACAATATAATAGAGGTTTACAATAAAATATGATATATGCTTGGTGTGTTTTATAAAATCTGTACTTATAACAATAACAAATAAGTATAATACTTACTTAAGTAATTCTAATATTCCAATCACAATATCATTCACGTAACAAAATCCTGAAGCCTAAAAATAGAAATGTAATTTATTATAAAGTGCAACAGTACAGACATCACATAGTTCATAGTCTCTATGCATTTTTCTTTATATATCACAGTGTAAGTTGGCATGATTTGTGAATGATCAGATTAAATACCTTTTAAGTTGAAAAAACTTTAAAATTGTATATAAAATTATTTAGTATTTTTATTCTTTGAAGGTGAGGAAAATGGCATTGACTGCTGAGTCTTTCGGTTTCTCTCCAAATTCAATTCACTTTGTTAGTCTTGTATTATTTTAATTTTAGTTTCTTGTGTACAATTTGGAAATTAGTATGGCGTTCATTATCACTGAACTAGTATATATTTGTTTAGGGGCCAGTTGAAGGACGCCTCCGGGTGCGGGAATTTCTCGCTACATTGAAGACCTGTTGGTGACCTTCTGCTGTTGTTTTTTTCTATGGTCGGGTTGTTGTCTCTTTGGCACATTCCCCATTTCGATTCTCAATTTTACTATTTCAGATGTCTAATTGATTTATTGTGTTGTTGGGCAGCTGTCTCATTGACAACAAACCATCATCTCCTTTCATTCATTTATATTTGATTGAAGAAGTGTTTGTAAATTCAGGAACCTAGCAGTAGAATGTGGTAAATTTACTCATCACGAAACTCAATTTATCAAACAAACATTTAAAAGCAACATTTTGTTGAAATCATTTTCCAAAAAGATCCAGGAAGTAGCAATGTATTACCTAATTAATATGTGAGAAAATTTAATTATCAATGTCAATTATATAAGTACATGCTTGATGACTATATATTTAGTTATCCCTATTGTAACAACTGAAACATTATTTCTAACCTCATATTTTTTAGCATGATGAAGTCCGCCTGACCAGTTCACAGCTATATCACAATGCTGGAAAATAAACAAAAAATAAGGTTGCTCAAATTATTATTTAAAGTCATATGAATTTTCAAATTAAAAAAAATATTAATTTTTTTTAGAACTACATGTATTAAAAGGGCTAGTTTTTATTATAAAAGTTATATGCATAAACTTTTTCCTGAAAATAATTCTTTAATTTGTCCAAATTAAGAAGAAATTTACTTTTTTTTAATTTTTAGCTTTTAGCCAAGAATTTCCCGACATTTTTTCTGGAAACCTCAGTGTAACCTTTCTCGTAAACATCGGGAGATCGCAAGTGCCAAGGGGAAAACCAAATTGGCAAAGAGAGTCAACAAACGAAAACTTCGTTCAGTCCAGCCTGAACTTTAGTCATCCAAATAAACTGTATATATCTTATTGCACATGTTATACACATGCTTACCTCCATATTCATGCTGCTCTGTTGAATGTTTACAAAGGTGACAATCGGTTAACGTGTTTCAAAACATGGACAAGACTAAATTTATGATATATACATGCATTGGTTCAAGAATTGGATTAACATTGTTATTCACCAGTCACTCGTTTCATATGACTTTAAAACATGTTCATTTGACATTTATAAAATTTTGTTTTCTTTTTTTTTTGTAGTTAGCTTGCTGTATACCCTGTCCTTCTTAACCACTTTAAAATTTAAAAAAAATGAACTTATCAAGTTTGTATAGCAAAGCAGGCAAAGTATACCAGTAGTATATACATTTGTAATTAAACATGTACCTGGTAGCTAGAGAATTGTAAACATCCTTGTCCATTTCTGGTTGTCTCATTTGCAATAATCACCTTATTTTTCATTACAGTCAGGATACAACATGACACCAAATTGTCTCTTTTATTATAAAATCAAAGGTATATATATTGTTCTTTTACCCTATTGTTTTTAACAAGAACTTACATTATTGTTCAATTTGATTGCTCCTTCTAATGATGCTCCAGTGTACATAGAACAGAAATCAAACATACCATCAAAGACGGGACTGGAAAAAAAAATAATGATATATAGAACAGAAATTAATCATGAAATCATTAAAAGGACAGAAAGAAATATAGATATTATTACAGGGGGGGGGGGGGGGGGGGGGGGTTAACAAGATTGATTTTTAGCCAATTTTGGTGATCCTGTGTTGTTGATTTGTTGTTTTTACTTTTTCTTTCATATATATGTTTATCATGTTTATATAGGTCTATTTTCCGTAACTAGAAAAAAAATTATGAGACGAATTGGTTAGTCTTGTGCTCAACCCCTAATCTGGAGAGCCAGTGGATTTGTAGTTAATGTTCCATTTCCCTAGATTGGATGCCAGCCAAAAAAAAATACGGATTGGTATCAGAGTTGTCTCTCCTAGATGGATTGTCTAACTGGGCTATTGAACCCAATCTGACCAACTATTTACCTATTGCTTGGACATGTTTATATACAATGTATACGAGTAAAAACAAAAACTTACCAATCATCTCCAACATTAAACATACTAAGTTGCTTTGTAAACTGTTGTACATTCTGTGGTGTAACTCTTTGTAGAAAATCTATGTATTCATCAGAATGAAACCTACACATATCATGAGCTGAAGCCTTATATGGTCTGTACAGCTGTGGAAAAAAGAATGAAATCTATATGTCATCAGCTGAAGTCCTATTTGGTATGTACACATAAGAAAAAAAGTATTTATTGAAATTTGCAGTTATCATTCATTATATATTGACAACAGAAAACATAATATAGAACTGTTTTAACAGAAAATGGATGGGTAAATGGCAGTTTTATGTCCTGTGGAAAAAATGCACATTCAGGACAAGAAAATGAAAAGGAACCCTGCTTTTTACATAAATGGCATGCAAAGCCAGGTTTTAAACTGCACAAAGTTATGTCACCATAACCTGACACACTATTCTGACTACAAATGCAATCTAACCATTCTTTGCTTTTACATTTGATTGCCATTCAATGGGTTTCCATGTAAGATATTTGAGATATTTTTTCATGTGTTAAAAAACATAAAAATCACATTTGAAATAAGTTGAAAGTAATGAAAATGATGATTATGAATTCAATATCTGAATTTAAATTGTGATTCATGTGATTTTGAATAACTATACACATTCCAACTTAATACACTAGGTGAGTATGAATTTTATTATTTATTCTTTGACAAACCTTCATTTTTTCATGTAGTCCATAATGTAACACCAGACAGTGTGTCAGGGCGATACGATGTGGCTTCATTGGATGGCCTGGACCTGCAATGATATTCAAATGTAATAAAAAAAAATTGATCAATGAATCTTTATGTTTGGGGAACAGAAAATAAATCTATTTCTGATAAAATGAATAAATAAAACACTTTTTGACTCCTCTCTTATTATCCTTTTATCTGTAAAAATAATCATGATAATACTGGTACCTATATCAATAAGTTGATATAATTTGTACATGTATATATGATAAACTAAGTACAAATTTTAATATTGTTAATTTTCCATTGAAAATGATGTCATAAATAAAATTTCTTACAACAGGAGCAAAATCGAATTATTTCTGTATTTCAGATACTTTTTTAACAATACAAATAGCTGCAAATTCATTTTTCTGCAATTGGTAAGAAGGTTGTTTTTAGTACATGTGTATATCCATCAGTTGAGAGGATGCTTGTATATATATATATATCCGATGGATACATCTGTTGTAGAGTTGTCACTGACTCAGACGTACTTATAAATATAATTATTTTCTGTGACCGTATATTACATTAATTTGTAGGATCCTTTACTATAGATAATTACGCTGATCTGTATACGTAACAATAACATCTTCATGCCTTATATTTCATGTACTGTAGTACGCCGCTAGATTAAAACTGACGTGGAAAGGTAACACATGGCCAGCGAAAGCTCTTTTTTTGAGAGCCCAGGTGGTCGTGTGGTCTAGCGGGACGGCTGCAGTGCAGGCGATTTGGTGCCACGATATCACAGTAGCATGGGTTCGAATCCCGGCCAGGGAAGAACCAAAAATTTGCGAAAGCAAATTTACAGATCTAACATTGTTGGGTTGATGTTTAGACGAGTTGTATATATATATATATATATATATATATATATATATATATATATATATATATATATATATATATATATATATATATATATATATATACACATTGTATATGCTTGAGAGACAGAATTGAAACAAAACAAAAACAAAATATAAAGAAAACACATACATGTATAGAACTATACAATGCAGTCCGTTAACTGTCTGCCAATCTAGGACTTTGATCGTGTACATTTCTTCTTTATTATATAATAATTGCATCAAATTTTATTTTAATCTATTCACTGAAAACTCAATGTTACATATATAATCTTAATTCTGCAAAGATTTATCTGAAATGATTTGAAAATCAATCAAACAAATGTGTCACCTGTGTTTTTCACAGAATTGCAGTTGTCCGGTAAGTCCTCTCATACAGAGTAAATTTGTATCAAGGACCGGTTTATCATATATTAATGAACTTGAATGTAAGGAAATGACCATAATCTATTAATAGAAAAGGGAAGATACCTTAAAATACCAAGAGAAAAAATATTATGCAAAAACTGTAAACAAATTGAAGATGAAATTCATTTCTTTTTGTATTGTAATAGAAACCATAATACATGTAATAGAAAAGTTTAATTTGATTTTTTGATAAATGAGAATATCCACTTTTATAAATTTAAATGACATAGATAAAATAACATATATACTCAACCCAATTTCACACATTCAGGTAAATAAGCTAGAATCCTTTTTAAAACAGTCTATTGAACTGAGGACCGGGGACTCTTAAAATATTTACTTTTATTGTGTATATTAATGATCTTGTTGTTATTTTTTATTTTCATTTTGTTATGTTTTGTCACAACTATAAATTTGTAGTTTTATGACAATAAAGATTCGAATTGAATTGAATTGAATTGAATTAATAGACCACTCAGAAAGGAACTGCGCGCAGATGAACAAAATAAAAAAGAAATCAAACCAATCTGAAAAAGAAATTGATTGAAAATAAGAATAAACCAAAATTTTTTTATCACTATTAAGATCAGAAAATAAAGTAATTTAAAAAACATGATTATAAAAATTGGTTAAAATGTCAAAAGCTTGGTTAATAGTATTCCCACAAAAAAAATTGTCATCATTCAGTATTCTTAAATGCAGTCAAGACATCATCATTCTTGTCAATGGGTTTAAAGTCTGTACAGTAATGATTGAATGAAAAAAAACAAAAAAACAGAAAGCTTTCACATACATATTTCTTTAAGAAACAGGTTCCTATAAGATTTATTTTTACAATTTGGTTTTTTTTGCTTTGCATAGTTTTTAAATTGAATTAGCTCCCTTTTGTTTAGACCTGATGTAAGCATATGGTTTTAATCAATGTTTAAATAGTATAGCAGATGATTTTTTTTTTATACAGAAGTGAAAGGCAGAGTTATCGGTCAGGAGGAATTACCAGATGGACAGAATTACTGGACATGACTGTACCGAAACGCAAAATATAAAAATCAAATCAAAATAATATATTTTAGAGTGAAAATTATTGATAGCCTTGGTCATTTAACTGTATTAATGTTTCTTCTGTCTTATATTATACCATTGAAAACAAAATGAAATAAGAATCAGGGCAGACACAGGAGGGGCAGGTATTTAATAGCCTAGGCTTACAGACCTAGAGCTTACAGGAACAGTGAAAACATGAAATTATAACGAATGGGCAATGATTTCTAGAACCGCATCCTATTTTTCATATCATCACTAATTGCATAGATAACTTGGAGACGCCTATGACAATCTTTTGACTTCTTAGAACAGAATTTTTGGCACTGTACTTCTATATTAATTTATATCATAAATAACGGTATCGGGATGGTTCGCCCTGATTACATGTTCGCCCTAGGTTCGTTCGCACTGAGTTTGTTCGCCCTGGTAATCCGTTCGCCCAGGGTTTGTTCGCCCTATTTTCATTTATAATATGTACAATGTATACGTTACATTAATGAAAGAAATATGTATTTATATATATTAAAATTTATGTATATCTATTAAAAGTTAAATACAGAATATTAATGAAATAAAATTCTTGGCTGCATTGTTACACTTTATTTTATAATTACTTTTAATTACTGTTGATACCTTAATATATATTTCAGACAAACATTGAAGATTTCTCGTGCAGTTTAAGATTATTCTTAAATATTAAATACTAGTAGTGGGGGTTAACCCTGGTTGGTTTAACGAAATTGAGTTAAAGGAAAGCACAAAGAAAATTGTAACGAACAGAGCACACTTTTACAGTCATTTCTACTGGACGTATTTTAATTTTCTAAACAATTAATTATCGTAAACTTAATTCATGTCATCGAACATAACAAAAAATTGCTATATTTGACGGCAAATTGAACTTTTTTATTTTATTGATCTTCTGTAGAATATCTCCAGAAGAGGTCTAGATTTTTTTTTTTTTTTTTCTTCACCAAAAGACATTCTGGAGATGTGCAGAACAAACATGCCCAAGTAGTTTTGACACCATGTTTTTTACATATAAACTTTACATTTGTTGAAAAATATCTCAACCAAAACCAGTTTTGAAACCCAAACCAAAACCAATCAAAACCAGTTTTAAACCAAAACGGTAAGCGGAAGAAGGGATCCCGTAGACCGCCCTACGTCACGATTCATGAATTATGCATATTCTATTTATAGGCTATTTATAAACGATTCTGAAAATATTTATTCTAAAAATAGAATATTCTCAACATGTACAACTATTAAAAAAAACCCGATTCAAAATCATTAACTTTCATGTAACACGGTGAATTTGCTTTATTTATTTTTTTATCACATGAAAAAAACGAAAATGTACCGCATTACAGTAGCATATATATCATAGTACAAATATATATACAGATTCCTCCTTTTAAAATACACATGATACATTTCATATAGATATGATAAACAGTAGTATTTAGTGCCTTAATTATGTTGTAAAGACCTGTAAATGTCACATGCACGTGGTCCCATGGCTTTGGATATACTATTAAGTTAATAATATTTTTATTATCCGTTTAAAAGAGTATTTTTATGTAGGCAAATTGAAAAAAGTCATGTCACTGAGCTTACACATGTAAACATGTGACACGTACTAAGGCTTTCCAGGAGTGTGAGAGGGTGTTTAAACTGGTCTGCGTTTAAAGAAACGAATCTGTAATGTGACCCCCTGTTGTCTGACCATTTTACTATTGCTGGACGTTCTATAGGAACCATTGTTACTTGTTTACAATAAAGCTACTGTTAGGGCGTTCTACAGGATCCCCTGGTCGTTCTACATGATCCCCTGGTGTCTGAACCTTATATATCTACTACAAAACGTTCTATAGGATCCATTATATTGTTTGTTTATCATGTTTACACTAAAGGACGTTCTACAGGATCCACCTGGGCAGTCTACAGGATCCCTTGTTGTCTGAATATTATATATATATATCTACTATATATAGTATAGAACGTTCTATAGGAACAAGTTTTTGGTCAGGATTCTTCTGAAAAACTCATACCAAATTTCTAAAATATATTCTTTGTGTAAACAGAAAGTCAAGTAATATAGCTGTAATGTCAGAGATTGGTAGATTTCCTATGTATTTTACTATAATTTGATCAATGTTAAAATATTGTCATAGACTGGAACGTTTGAAAGAAGGATTATTATTTGATGCATTTATATGTTGTAAACATACAGTTACATAGTTCTAATGTAAATACATGGTATTCTAGTATAGATTATATTCAGAGAGATTGAATTACCAAATTTTGACCAATCAATTGGTTCTTAAACTATGTAAAAGTAATTTCACATTTTGGAATAAACTGAAGTATCAAACAATTAACTCCGAAAAAGGGAAAAAATTGTTTTAAAAAATAAAAATATTTAGAATTACAAGACTTAAAAAAAGACAGTCAATTTGTAAATTAAGAATAAGCGCTCACTCTTTAAAAGTTGAGACAAACAGAAATTTAAAAAAACATGTAGAATGATCTGAGTGTCTTTGTTCTAATTGCTCACTCGGTAAAGTTGAAGATAAGCTTCATTTTTTATTAGAATGCCCTCTTTATGATATTCAAAGGGACGATTTCTTCCAAGACATTTCTAACAATTGTTATAATTTTATAAATTTAAATAAATCTTCTGAATTTTATGGCTCTTGACCCAAGAAAATGTTACTCTTATGGAAAAACTGGGCTGTTATATTGGTGACTTTTTTTAATTAAGGAGATCAGATATGAACACTGACACTAAGTCAAGTAAACAATTTGAGAATAAATACATATATAATGTAATTTTATTATTCTTTTATTCACAATATATATGTGGTTTGTGGCTTGATTCTGACCAATGCTTATATTCCAAATATATATGTATATGCCTCTATTATTGTTGTTGTTACCAATTATGTAAATCAATTGTATCTGATTCTATGCCCTTTATGGGCCCCGTAATTTTTGGAAAAAATATATATAGGATCCCATATTGTTTGTTTATCATGAATATATTAAAGGGTGTGTTCTCCAGATCCCCTGTTGTCTGAACATAATATATTAACTATAGAACGTTCTTTAGGCAGTGGCGTAGCTGGGTCATTTTTACGTGTACGCCCGAACCTCCGTGCGGGGCCTGAAGGCCCAAGCGGGTCCAGGCCAAAGAACCTGCTGGTAGTGGATTAGTGGAGGCGAAGCCTCCTGAAGTTTAAGAGTTATCGAGAATAACATAGCATTCCTCTCATTGAAAACTGATCAATAACAACATTCTTTAGATTCAAAATGGTTTATTTTTTATGTTTAATCTATTTATTGTGTTTATTTAGAACATAATGACTCTCATTGGCTTAACTTGGAGTAAACGTCCAAACCAGTCACTTTAAAATGATTGAAGGGAACCGTGGGGTAAAGCACTCAATCCACAAAGCACATTTTTATGTGCAAATGTCGTAAATGAACATGAAATAATTAATTTTCTAAGTTGTTCAGGTGCAATACTAAAAGGAGAAGGCCCAGTTAGACCCCTTTTTGGTCCCAAAATATAGCAGTTTTACAAAATTGTTAAAATATAATTTTTTTTTAGCTGTTTAATGGAAAGTAGAATACTTCTGTTACATAAATATTGGCTGTTTTTGACAATACAATGCACATTTATCGGGTACTAGCATAATTAATTCATAGCGCTAAATTACCAAATCGTCGAAATCTTGATTTTTTGTTTATTTTTTTAGACGGTTTCCGTCTGAAATGGAAGTGACCTCATTTGTGTTCATTCTTTATAATATTTGATTGATTTTTCATATTTAAGCTTGAGTTTGAGAGTCTTTAATGGCTAAATGAGTTCAAATCTTTCACATAAACTAACTGAATCGACTGAAGTAGACACTTAAGTGTTAAAAAAGTGTCCAAATCTTTCATCAAATGAACCTTCATTTTGAGGCCAAAATCTGTCCTTACTCTACTCCCTTATAAAGAGTTCTTAATGGAACCCTGGTTCTCGCCTTGGATTTCTACCCGCGAAAAGTATATTCATTTATCAGTCTATTACAGGATTTAAACGAATGAAATATTTTCTTTAGATATGTTTTCGTGGTCTGGAATATTAATTTCTGCACAAAGTTTCATGACAAAATATGGAGGTTTATAAATTTGTCATGTAAATTAAATCATCATAGATACAAGGATTGAATTTCGCCCTTGTGCTAGACGCGCGTATCGTCTACAGAAAACACATCAATGTCGCTCGAAACAAACATTTAAAAAATTCCAGATCGTCTGATTTAAATTGCGTAAAGAAAGCACAGAATAATACCGAAAAAGGAACGAAAATAATTTTGATTCAGAAATTAACCATGAAAAAAAAATCAAGAAAGTTTAATTAAATTCGACGAAGGTTTAACAAAGTAATTGATAGGTAACAAATTCTAACCATATGATAAACTGTAAATGCAAAAAAAAATCCCTTTATCCATAGAATATGGATTTCGTCATTATGACCATAAACAGTTTTTGTACAGCTAGCGTAAAATTTTACGAAGATTTGATAAAGTTATTGATATCTTAAAACTTTAACCACATACTGAACATATATGTACATACATAGTTGTAATATTGGCACCGCCGACGAGATTTAGGATCGAAATGTCTCGCTTTCGCGACATATTTCAATGGCTCGACAAAAAATGTAAACCACATATCGAATCTTAGCACATAATGAATTGCTTAAAAAGGAAAGTGAGTAAAGATTTCACGAGACAGAAAATTAAAAAATGTATAATATGATACTAATTTTCGTCACTCTTATTTGCAATTACGGCATGCCGCAATTACAAGCCATTGAAGAAAGGTTGATGTACTGTGAACCAATTCTTTTAATTTCATTTAGATGAAAATATTTTTTTTTACCAAATTCAAGTGTACGCCCGGGCGTTTTGACGTAAACGTAGCTACGCGCATGTTAGGATACCCTATTGTTTGTTTCTGATGTATCTACTAGGCTAAGAGAACGGTCTATAGAATCCCCTGTTGTTTGTTTATCATGATTATACTAGAGGACTCTCTACTGGATCCCTTGGTTGGTCTGTGGGATCCCCTGTTTTCTCAAAATTATATATAAACTATCGAACGTTCTATAGGATACCCTATTGTTTGTTTTTGATGTATCTACTAGGCTAAGAGAACGTTCTACAGGATCCCCTGTTGTTTGTTCTTCAAGTGTATACTATAGGGCGTTCTACAGGATCCCCTGTTTTCTCAACATTATATATCTACTATAGGACGTTCTATAGGGCCCCCTGTTGTTTGTTGTTCATGTTTATACTATATAGGTCGTTCTACAGTATCTCCCTGGGCGGTCTGCAGGATCCCCTGTTTTCTCAACATTATTTATCTACTATACGACTTCTACAGGATCCCCTGTTGTTTATGTTTCAAGTATATACTATAGGGCGTTCTACATGATCCCCTGGACGGTCTACAGGGTCCCCTGTTGTTTATGAAAATTATGCATTTAAGATAGGACCGTCTTAATGTTCCCCTGTTGTTTATTTATTATGTATATACTATAAGGCTTTCTATAGGATCACTTGGTTGGTCTGCAGGATCCCTTGTTTTCTCAACATTATATATCTACTATAAGACGTTCTATATGATCCCCTGTTGTTTGTTGTACAGGTTTATACTATAGGGCGTTCTACAGTATCCCCTGGGCGGTCTACAGGATCCCCTGTTTTCTCAACATTATATATCTACTATATGACGTTCTATAGGGACCCTGTGTTTGTTTTTCATGTTTATACTATAGGGTGTTCTACAGTATCCCCTGGGCGGTCTGCAGGATCCCCTGTTTTCTCAACATTATATATCTACTATAAGACGTTCTATATGATCCCCTGTTGTTTGTTGTTCAGCTTTATACTATAGGGCGTTCTACAGTATCCCCTGGGCGGTCTGCAGGATCCCCTGTTTTCTCAACATTATATATCTACTATAGGACGTTCTATAGGGCCCCCTGTTGTTTGTTGTTCATGTTTATACTATATAGGTCGTTCTACAGTATCCCCCTGGGCGGTCTGCAGGATCCCCTGTTTTCTCAACATTATTTATCTACTATACGACTTCTACAGGATCCCCTGTTGTTTATTTTTCAAGTATATACTATAGGGAGTTCTACATGATCCCCTGGATGGTCTACAGGGTCCTCTGTTGTTTATGAAAATTATGCATTTAAGATAGGACCTTCTAAATGTTCCCCTGTTGTTTATTTATTATGTATATACTATAAGGCTTTCTATAGGATCACTTGGTTGGTCTGCAGGATCCCCTGTTTTCTCAACATTATATATCTACTATAAGACGTTCTATATGATCCCCTGTTGTTTGTTGTACAGGTTTATACTATAGGGCGTTCTACAGTATCTCCTGGGCGGTCTGCAGGATCCCCTGTTTTCTCAACATTATATATCTACTATATGATGTTCTATAGGGACCCTGGTGTTTGTTTTTCATGTTTATACTATAGGGCGTTCTACAGTATCCCTTAGGCGGTCTGCAGGATCCCCTGTTTTCTCAACATTATATATCTACTATATGACGTTCTATAGGGACCCTGGTGTATGTTTTACATGTTTATACTATAGGGCGTTCTACAGTATCCCCTGGGCGGTCTGCAGGATCCCCTGTTTTCTCAACATTATATATCTACTATAGGACGTTCTATAGGGCCCCCTGTTGTTTGTTGTTCATGTTTATACTATATAGGTCGTTCTACAGTATCCCCCTGGGCGGTCTGCAGGATCCCCGGTTTTCTCAACACTATTTATCTACTATACGACTTCTACAGGATCCCCTGTTGTTTATTTTTCAAGTATATACTATAGGGCGTTCTACATGATCCCCTGGACGGTCTACAGGGTCCCCTGTTGTTTATGAAAATTATGCATTTAAGATAGGATCTTCTAAATGTTCCCTTGTTGTTTATTTATTATGTATATACTATAAGGCTTTCTATAGGATCACTTGGTTGGTCTGCAGGATCCCTTGTTTTCTCAACATTATATATCTACTATAAGACGTTCTATATGATCCCCTGTTGTTTGTTGTACAGGTTTATACTATAGGGCGTTCTACAGTATCCCCTGGGCGGTCTGCAGGATCCCCTGTTTTTTTTCAACATTATATATCTACTATATGACGTTCTATAGGGACCCTGGTGTTTGTTTTTCATGTTTATACTATAGGGCGTTCTACAGTATCCCCTGGGCGGTCTGCAGGATCCCCTGTTTTCTCAACATTATATATCTACTATAAGACGTTCTATAGGGCCCCCTGTTGTTTATTGTTCATGTTTATACTATAGGGCGTTCTACAGTATCCCCTGGGCGGTCTGCAGGATCCCCTGTTTTCTCAACACTATTTATCTACTATACGACTTCTACAGGATCCCCTGTTGTTTATTTTTCAAGTATATACTATAGGGCGTTCTACATGATCCCCTGGACGGTCTACAGGGTCCCCTGTTGTTTATGAAAATTATGCATTTAAGATAGGATCTTCTAAATGTTCCCTTGTTGTTTATTTATTATGTATATACTATAAGGCTTTCTATAGGATCACTTGGTTGGTCTGCAGGATCCCTTGTTTTCTCAACATTATATATCTACTATAAGACGTTCTATATGATCCCCTGTTGTTTGTTGTACAGGTTTATACTATAGGGCGTTCTACAGTATCCCCTGGGCGGTCTGCAGGATCCCCTGTTTTTTTTCAACATTATATATCTACTATATGACGTTCTATAGGGACCCTGGTGTTTGTTTTTCATGTTTATACTATAGGGCGTTCTACAGTATCCCCTGGGCGGTCTGCAGGATCCCCTGTTTTCTCAACATTATATATCTACTATAAGACGTTCTATAGGGCCCCCTGTTGTTTATTGTTCATGTTTATACTATAGGGCGTTCTACAGTATCCCCTGGGCGGTCTGCAGGATCCCCTGTTTTCTCAACATTATTTATCTACTATAATACGTACTATAGGATCTCTTGTTGTTTGTTTTTCAAGTGTATATTATATGGCGTTCTACAGGATCCCCAAGGCGGTCTACAGGATCCCCTGTTTTCTCAACATTATATATGTACTACATGACGTTCTATAGGGCCCCCTGTTGTTTGTTGCTCATGTTTATACTATATAGGTCGTTCTACAGTATCCCCCTGGGCGGTCTGCAGGATCCCCTGTTTTCTCAACATTATTTATCTACTATTTGACGTTCTATAGGGATCCTGGTGTTTGTTTTTCATGTTTATACTATAGGGCGTTCTACAGTATCCCCTGGGCGGTCTGCAGAACGTCCTATAGTAGATATATAATGTTAAGAAAACAGGGGATCCTGCAGACCGCCCAGGGGATACTGTAGAACGCCCTATAGTATAAACCTGAACAACAAACAACAGGGGATCATATAGAACGTTTTATAGTGGATATATAATGTTGAGAAAACAGGGGATCCTGCAGGGCCCTCTGTTGTTTATTGTTCATGTTTATACTATAGGGCGTTCTACAGTATCCCCTGGGCGGTCTGAAGGATCTCCTGTTTTCTCAACATTATTTATCTACTATAAGACGTTCTATAGGATCCTCTGTTGTTTGTTTTTCAAGTGTATACTATAGGGCGTTCTACAGGATCCTCTAGGCGGTCTACAGGATCCCCTGTTTTCTCAACATTATATATCTACTTTATGACGTTCTATAGGGTCCCCTGTTGTTTGTTTTTCATGTATATACTATAAGGCTTTTATGATCCTAGGGCGGTCTGCAGGATCTCCTGCTTTCTCAACGTTATATATCTAAAATAGGACGTTCTATAGGGTCCCCTGTTGGTGTTGTTAGTGTTTATTTTAAAGGGCGTTCTACAGTATCCTCTTTTGTCTGAACATTATATATCTACTATAGAACGTTTTATAGGATCCCATATATTGTTTGTTTATTATGTATATACTAAAGGGCGTTCTACAGGATCCACTGTTGTCTGAACATTATATATCTACTATAGAACGTTCTTTATGATCCCCTATTGTTTGTTTATAGTATATATACTAAGGGGCGTTCTACAGAATCCCCTGTAGTCTGACCATTATATATCTACTAAAGGACGCTGTACAGGATCCCCTGTTGTTTGAATAATATATACCTACTATGGGACGTTCTATAGGTTAGACTGTTGTTTGTTTTTCATGTATATATTAGAGGGCGTTATATATATGCTCCCATGGGCGGTCGATATGATCTACTGTGGTTAAATAGTTGTGTATCTGTATAAGGCGTTCTATAGGATCCCCAGGGCGGTCTATAGGATCACCTGTTGTGTTAGAATCGTGCATCTGCTATAGGGCGTTCTATAGGTTCCCCGGGGCGGTCTATAGGATACCCTGTTGGTTGTTAATCATGAATCTATAACATGTTGTTCTATAGGATCCCCTGGGCGGTCTATAGGACCCCGTATTGTTTCATAATCGCGCATCTGTTAAATGGAATTCTTTGGGATCCCCGGGTCGGTCGATAGGATCCTCTGCATGTTGTTTGTTCAACATGTTTCTTCGAGAGGGTGTTCCATAAAATCCCAGGGTCGGTCTATAGAAGCTCTTTAGTTTTTCATCATGTATCTATTAGAGGGCGTTATATATATGCTCCCATGGGCGGTCGATATGATCCCCTGTGGTTTAATAGTTGTTTATCTGTATAGGGCGTTCTATAGGATCCCCAGAGCGTTCTATAGGATCCCATTGTTTGGTACTCATGTATTTAGTAGATTTATCTACTAAAGAGCGTTCTATGGGATCCCCTATTGTGTTATAATCGTGTCTGCTATAGGGCGTTCTATAGGTTCTCCGGGGCGGTCTATAGGATCCCCTGTTGGTTGTGCATCATGTATCTATAACAGGTTGTTCTATAGGATCCCAAGGTCGGTGAATATGATCCCTGTTGTAAGTTCAACATGTTTCTTCTAGAGGGTGTTCCATAAAACCCCAGGGTCGGTCTATAGGAGCACTGTAGTTTCATCATGTATCTTTTAGATGGCGTTATATATATGCTCCAATATGCGTTCTTTAGGATCCCTTGTGGTTTAATAATTGTGTATCTGCTATAGGGCGTTCTAAAGGATCCCCGGGGCGGTCTATAGAATCCCCTGTTGTTTGTTCATAATGTATCTATAACAGGTTGTTCTATACGATCCCCTGGGCTGTCTATAGGATCCCCTGTTGGTTGTTCATCATGTATCTATAACAGGTTGTTCTATACGATTCCCTGGGCGGTCTATAGGAGCCCCTTTTGTTTAATAATCGCGCATATTCTATAGTGCGTTCTATAGGATCCCCGGGTCTGTCTATAGGATCCCATATTGTTTATACCTTAGCGGTCTATATATAATCCCCTTTTGTTTAATAATCGCGCATATTCTATAGTGCGTTCTATAGGACCCCCGGGTCTGTCTATATGATCCCATATTGTTTAATAACCTTGCATCTGCTATAGGGCGTTCTATGTTATCCCTTTCAAAGGTCGAGGGGGCATATTGTTATTGGTTGTCTTTTTTTTCTTTTTCTTTTCTTTTTCCCCATAATTTTATTGTCCCGACAAGTTCTCGGAAAAAGATAGACACATTCATCTTTATGGAATTATGGCATAATGTAAACCATTATATAAAGATGTGCTTTTTAATAAGGAGATGGTCCAAGATGGTCTCGATTACTATAAACACTGGTCAACAGTATTTTTTTTATGTTTTTAATTCTCTAGCTTAAACAAGAACTACGAGAATTTGTAATATAGTTATAAAAATAAATGGAATTCATCATCATGAAATTTACATCAAATAGAACAAATTTATAATACAATTCTTATTGTATATAATTTTAGTATTCCTAAGCAAAGAACCATGATATTCAATATACAAAGTAGGTGTCAACAATTGGTATGATCATGTTATAGGTACTACATGTATCTAGCAGTAGGTAGTTGTGTTTTTTTTAGTATAAATTTTATTTCAAAATTGCTGACAAATAATAAACAAACAATATAGGGATCCTATAGAACGTCCTATAGTAGATATATAATGTAAATACAACAGGGGATCCTGTAGACCGCCCACGGTATCCTGTAGAACGCCCTTTAGTATAATTTATAAACATGAAAAACAATCAACAGAACGTCCTATAGTACATATATTATGTTGAAAAACAAAGATTCCTGCAGACCGGACAAAGTTTCCTACAGACCGCCGAAGGGATCATATAGAAAGCCCTATTGTATAAACATGAAAAACAATCAACAGGGGGTCTTATATATACAACGCCATTTAGTACATATATAATGTAAAGACAACAGGGGATCCTGAAGACCGTCCAGGGGATCCTGTAGAACGCCCTTTAGTATATACTTGATTAACAAACAATAGGGGATCCTATAGAACGTCTTATAGTAGATAAATAATGTTGAGAAAACAGGGGATCCTTTAGAACGCCTTATATTATAATATGAAAAACAATCAACAGGGGGTCTTATAGAACATCCTATAGTACATATATTATTTTGAAAAACAGGGATTCCTGCAGACCACCCATAGTTTCCTGCAGACCGCCCAAGGGATCATATAGAAAGCCCTATAGTATAAACATGAAAACAATCAACAGGGGGTCTTACGAACGTCCCATAGTATATATATAATGTAAAGACAACAGGTATCCCGTAGACCGCCCAAGGGATCCTGTAGAACGCCCTTTAGTATATACATGATTAACAAACAATAGGGGATCCTATTGAACGTTCTATGATATATATATAATGTTGAGAAAACAGGGGCTCCTGCAGACCGCCCAAGGGATCATAAACGCCCTATAATATATACATAATAAACAAAGAACAGGGAACCTATTAAATTTCCTATCTCAGATGCATATTTTTTTTAACAAAAGGGGATTCTGTAGACCGCCCAGGGGATCCTGTAGGACGCCCTATAGTATAAATATGAAAAACAAAGAACAGGGGAACCTATAGAATTTCCTATCTCAGATGCATATTTTTTTTAACAAAAGGGGATTCTGTAGAACGCCTAGGGGATCCGGTAGAACGCCCGATAGTATAAACATAAAAAAAAATCAACAGGGCATCCTATAGACCGCCCAGGGGATCCGGTAGAACGCCCTTTAGTATATAAATAATAAACAAACAATATAGGGATCCTATAGAACGTCTTATAGATGTTATTTAATGTAAATACAACAGGGGATCCTGTAGACCGCCCATGGTATCCTGTAGAACGCCCTTTAGTATAAACATAAAAACAGTCAACAGAACGTCCTATAGTACATATATTATGTTGAAAAAACAAAGATTTCTGCAGACCGCCCAAAGTTTCCTGCAGACCGCCCACGGGATCATATAGAAAGCCCTATTGTATAAACATGGAAAACAATCAACAGGGGGTCTTATATATACAACGCCATTTAGTACATATATAATGTAAAGACAACACGGGATCCTGAAGACCGCCCAGGGGATCCTGTAGAACGCCCTTAAGTATATACTTGATTATCAAACAATAGGGGATCCTATAGAACGTCTTATAGTAGATGTATTATGTTGCGAAAACAGGGGATCCTGTAGACCGCCCAGGGGATCCTGTAAAACGCCCTATAGTATATAAATGAAAAACAAACAACAGGCGATACTTTAGAACGTCTTATAGTAGATAAATATTTTTAAAGAAATAGGGATCCTGTATACCGCCTAGTGGATCCTTAGAACGCCCTATAGTATAAACATAAAAAAACAATAAATAGGGCATCCTGTAGAACGCCCTTTAGTATACATAATAAACAAACAATATAGGGATCCTATAGAACGTCCTATAGTAGATATATAATGTAAATACAACAGGGGATCCTGTAGACCGCCCATGGTATCCTGTAGAACGCCCTTTAGTATAAACATGAAAAACAATCAACCGAACGTCCTATAGTACATATATTATGTTGAAAAACAAAGATTCCTGCAGACCGGTCAAAGTTTCCTACAGACCGCCCAAGGGATCATATAGAAAGCCCTATTGTATAAACATGAAAACAATCAACAGGGGGTCTTATATATACAACGCCATTTAGTACATATATAATGTAAAGACAACAGGGGATCCTGAAGACCGTCCAGGGGATCCTGTAGAACGCCCTTTAGTATATACTTGATTAACAAACAATAGGGGATCCTATAGAACGTCTTATAGTAGATAAATAATGTTGAGAAAACAGGTAATCCTTTAGAACGCCTTATATTATAAACATGAAAAACAATCAACAGGGGGTCTTATAGAACATCCTATAGTACATATATTATGTTGAAAAAAAAGAGATTCCCGCAGACCACCCAAGGGATCATATAGAATGCCCTATAGTATCAACATGAAAAACGATCGACAGGGGGTCTTATAGAATGTCCTATAGTACATATATTATTTTGAAAAACAGGGATTCCTGCAGACCACCCATAGTTTCCGGCAGACCGCCCAAGGGATCATATAGAAAGCCCTATAGTATAAACATGAAAACAATCAACAGGGGGTCTTACGAACGTCCTATAGTATATATATAATGTAAAGACAACAGGTATCCCGTAGACCGCCCAAGGGATCCTGTAGAACGCCCTTTAGTATATACATGATTAACAAACAATAGGGGATCCTATAGAACGTCCTATGATATATATATAATGTTGAGAAAACAGGGGCTCCTGCAGACCGCCCAAGGGATCATAAACGCCCTATAATATATACATAATAAACAAAGAACAGGGATCCTATTAAATTTCCTATCTCAGATGCATATTTTTTTTAACAAAAGGGGATTCTGTAGACCGCCCAGGGGATCCTGTAGGACGCCCTATAGTATAAATATGAAAAACAAAGAACAGGGGAACCTATAGAATTTCCTATCTCTGATGCATATTTTTTTAACAAAAGGGGATTCTGTAGACCGCCCAGGGGATCCGGTAGAACGCCCGATAGTATAAACATAAAAAAATCAACAGGGCATCCTGTAGACCGCCCAGGGGATCCGGTAGAACGCCCTTTAGTATATAAATAATAAACAAACAATATAGGGATCCTATAGAACGTCCTATAGTAGATATATAATGTAAATAAAACAGGATATCCTGTAGACCGCCCATGGTATCCTGTACAACGCCCTTTAGTATAAACATAAAAACAATCAACAGAACGTCCTATAGTACATATATTATGTTGAAAAAACAAAGATTCCTGCAGACCGCCCAAAGTTTCCTGCAGACCGCCCAAGGAATCATATAGAAAGCCCTATTGTATAAACATGATAAACAATCAACAGGGGGTCTTATATATACAACGCCATTTAGTACATATATAATGTAAAGACAACACGGGATCCTGAAGACCGCCCGGGGGATCCTGTAGAACGCCCTTAAGTATATACTTGATTAACAAACAATAGGGGATCCTATAGAACGTCTTATAGTAGATGTATTATGTTGCGAAAACAGGGGATCCTGTAGACCGCCCAGGAGATCCTGTAAAACGCCCTATAGTATATAAATGAAAAACAATGAATAGGGCATCCTGTAGACCGCCCTGGGGATCCGATAGAACGCCCTTTAGTATATACATAATAAACAAACAATATAGGGATCCTATAGAACGTCCAATAGTAGATATATAATGTAAATACAACAGGGGATCCTGTAGACCGCCCATGGTATCCTGTAGAACGCCCTTTAGTATAAACATGCAAAACAATCAACCGAACGTCCTATAGTACATATATTATGTTGAAAAACAAAGATTCCTGCAGACCGGACAAAGTTTCCTACAGACCGCCGAAGGGATCATATAGAAAGCCCTATTGTATAAACATGAAACACAATCAACAGGAGGTCTTATATATACAACGCCATTTAGTATATATATAATGTAAAGACAACAGGGGATCCTGAAGACCGTCCAGGGGATCCTGTAGAACGCCCTTTAGTATATACTTGATTAACAAACAATAGGGGATCCTATAGAACGTCTTATAGTAGATAAATAACGTTGAGAAAACAGGTGATCCTTTAGAACGCCTTATATTATAATATGAAAAACAATCAACAGGGGGTCTTATAGAACATCCTATAGTACATATATTATTTTGAAAAACAGAGATTCCTGCAGACCACCCATAGTTTCCTGCAGACCGCCCAAGGGATCATATAGAAAACCCTATAGTATAAACATGAAAACAATCAACAGGGGGTCTTACGAACGTCCTATAGTATATATATAATGTAAAGACAACAGGT
Organism: Mytilus edulis; assembly: GCF_963676685.1. Classification (NCBI taxonomy): domain Eukaryota; kingdom Metazoa; phylum Mollusca; class Bivalvia; order Mytilida; family Mytilidae; genus Mytilus; species Mytilus edulis. Next base: position 34,978,254 of record NC_092344.1, on the reverse strand, counting down.
ATCCCGTAGACTGCCCAAGGGATCCTGTAGAACGCCCTTTAGTATATACATGATTAACAAACAATAGGGGATCCTAAATAACGTCCTATGATATATATATAATGTTGAGAAAACAGGGGCTCCTGCAGACCGCCCAAGGGATCATAAACGCCCTATAATATATACGTAATAAACAAAGAACAGGGAACCTATTAAATTTCCTATCTCAGATGCATATTTTTTTTAACAAAAGGGGATTCTGTAGGCCGCCCAGGGGATCCGGTATAACGCCCTTAGTATATAAATAATAAACAAACAATATAGGGGATCCTATAGAACGTCCTATAGTAGATATAAAATGTAAAGACAACAGGGGATCCTGTAGACCGCCCAGGGGATCCTGTAGAACGTCCTATAGTAGATATATAATGTAAAGACAACAGGGGATCCTGTAGAACGCCCTATAGTATAAACATGAAAAACAATCAACAGGGGGTCTTATAGAACGTCCTTTAGTAGATATATAATGTTCAGACAACAAGGGATCCTGAAGACCGCCCAAAGGATCCTGTAAAACATCCTTTAGTATATATTTGATTAACAAACAATAGAGTATCCTATAGAACGTTCTATAGTTTATATATAATGTTCATACAACAGGGGATCCTATAGACTGCCCAGGTGATCCTGTAGAACGTCCTTTGGTATATACATGATAAACAAACAATATGGGAGATCCTAAAGAACGTTCTATAGTAAAAATATAAGGTTCAGACAACAGGGGATCATGTAGACCGCCCAGAAGATCCTGTAGAACGCCCTAATAGAACATGTAGCTTCATTATAAACAATTAACAGGGGAAACGAAGACCAGCACCCCACCCCACCACCACTACCACCACCCCCTCACACCCCGTAAAGGAAATGTCTCATGTCTAAGAACGTGTAAGCTACATGTTTTTTTTCAATTTGCCTACATCAAAGTACTCTATTAAGCAGATAATAAAAATATTATTAACTCCATAGTATATTCAAAGCCATGGGATCACGTGCATGGGACATTTGCAAGTCTTTACAACATAATTAAGGCACCACTACTGTGTGTCATATATATGTGAAATATCATATATATCTTAAAAGGAATATGTATTTGCTTAATGAGGGCACAATGATATATGCTACTGTAATGCGGAACATTTTCCTATTTAAGACACCATTTCACGTTGAACGTGAAATAATTTCTGTCATGAACGTTGCACAAAAAATAAAGACTTGAAGGTGAACCTTTTGTGACTGAGTCACTGTCCTCTTGTATATATGAACTCTCTGTTTTACTTAACATTCCCTATTTAGTGTGTACACATTTATGATATAAATGATTTACAGCTTTTAAAAAAGTATATAAAGATATTCTGAACTTTTAAAATGCAAATAAAGGAACATCATTGGCCTTGCCGCCTTATCATTTCACGGAAACAAAATTAAATCAATTTGTAGAGAGCCGTGGTGTTTTGGTTAGTGCATCGGACTAATAACACTTAAGGTTCCTGGTTCGATTCCCGTTTGGGATGAAATTTTTCAGGAACTCAATTTTCGGCTCTCCCTCGACACCATTTGCGAGTATGGTCTTGAGGAAACGATGATAGTCCGTCGGAAGGGGACGATAAATGGCTGACCCGTGTTAAGAGAGAGCCATATCTCTTGCACGTTAAAGACACCCTTGTAGATTTCGAAAAAGAGTAGGCTTATGCTTACGCTACAAGGCAGAACTCACAGCCGCAAAGTGGAAAGGGACTAATATAAGTTGCAAAACTTGTTTCCCAATCCACTATAAATAAATATGTTTAAACATAAATCAATTTCGTTCCTGACCATGTTGACGATCCCTGTCTGGTGTTTGATTTTTTTTTTTTTTTTTTGAAAAATACTGAGCACGCAAAATAAGCATTTGAATCACGAAGCACGTATAAAAATTACATAAGAAGAACAAGTTGAACACCTAGCTGTTTTGCACGACTGAACGTGTAATAAAAAAGTAAAAACACGTTGAACGTGAAATAAAAAAACGCGATCACGTTCCACGAAAATAACCCTTTACCACTCTCCATGAAAGTTAATGATTTTGCATCGTTTTTTTTTGAAGATAGTTTTACATGTTAAGAAAATTCTATTTTTAGCATTAGTATTTACCGAATCGTTTTAAAATAGCCTATAAATAGAATATGCATAATTCACGAATCGTGACGTAGGGCGGTCTACGGGATCCCTTCTTCCGCTTACCAACCAAAACCTTAAACTAAAACCAGTTTTTCTGTAACAAATACGCCTTAAAATAAAAAAATAAAAATCAGGACGAACAGGTATCAGGGCGAACGGTCTCAGGGCGAAACGGAACTAGGGCGAACAGTAACTAGGGCGAACCGAAATCAGGGCGGACGGACCCGGATTCATAAATAACAATGGGAAGATGGCCATAATTTTCACCAAACCCATTTTTGCAATAAAGCCTATACTTAGGGTGTGCATTAATCGTACCATAATGAAAATTGCCGACATCTGGGTCGTAAAAATATGCAATATTTGGGTTTGACATTTTGCATTCTTCTTTTTCTACATATCATTTATTTATCTTCTTTACCAAAGAGGTTAGCATTTGATTTGACTCATTACCGAAGAGTAACGTCGTAACATAGACAACCACGTACAAGAATTATTTGACATGAGGCTAATTTTACGGAGGGTTTGTAGAGTTAAGTAACTTAAGACTATGTAAAAAGGATTTTTATAAGTAGACTATTTAATTTTACCAATGAGCAGGTAGATAAAAAAAAATCGATATAATTATTTTGGAAAAAAACATTACGGTATTTACGACAGCCAAGGATTTGTACATATCTAACTATACAAATCCTTGCGACAGCTAAGCATATATATATTAACCTACATGAGCTAAGCAACATTTTCACTATATTGCTGTTTCCGGTAAAATAGCACTTGAAATTCTATAGAAATAGGCTATTTTAAATTGTCGGCTTGCATTAAGACATTTTAATCAGAGCCGGCAAAATAGCCACTGCCTTAAAAAAGGCCATGTCATTAAAACAGATTATGCATGTTTCAGTAGAATAGCTGACAGACGGCTGCGAACTGAGTTAAGTTGACTATACGGATAGACACTGGTGGTCAATATTTTGTCTAATTTCAATGGTTGTGAGTTAGAAACGACCATTTAACTATAAAAAAAAGAAGTTTTTCTGATCCCCTCTGATTTGATGAAACAAAATATTGTTGTCAAGCAGATGACAAAGAAAAATATTCTGAATTCAGATTTTCTCCACACCATAGAGTGGAAAATAAAAAAAAAATATGTGTAGTGTCGAGAAACTAAAACAAATATTTCTGACTCAGATAAAAATAATAGTATCTGACCCCCCTCCCCACACTTTTGAAGTTAAATGTTTGTTCAACTTATGAATTATCTTTTATCTATTGGTTTGTCTAAGTGGTAAAAATACGGCATTGTATAAAAAGAAAGGAAAATGTTGAATTAAAAAATAAAGATGTCTCTTTTTAAATACCATTGCATGATTTCAATATAAAGCTAACATAAAAACTTAAAATAGAATTACTATTCTCTTTTGATTCTTTATCATTTTAACTTTATCTACTGAGGCAAGTTTTCCTGTGACCTTTTTCATGCTACGTTTTTTGGGGATTTTTTCTGTGAATTTTCATAAACTAGATATGCATGATCTCTTTCTTATATGGTCATGCTATTACGACGGAATCGGGACCGTCAATAAAGCATTACAAAAAGCCTCAAAGAGTAAGGAAGTGTGTTGAATATAATGATTGTATAAATTGATACCCACAAGGTGACAGATAATGCGTGTTTTAGATTGAAACTAGTTGATTCTAAATTTTGTCAAATATTGTGACTGATGCACGACTTCTTTGTTGTAGAGTTGGTCGGCTTGGTTTTATCAAGTATAACACGAACTGCACTTTGGTAGCTGTATTGATTAAAAGTATAAAGTTCTCAACCATTTTGATGTTTTTCATTTGTTGCTTCTGCAAGAGACCCCAGACAATATAATTTTGCCACCACCCTTCATTCTCTTTTATCCGATAGCCAATGTTACAAAATTGTCTATTTGGATATTGAAGAGTTTACATGATTTGTTTTTAAAAAATCAACAATTCACGTAATGTTTTAAAATAAAATAGTATTCAACATGTCACTTTTGAAGACAATTTATTACAAGATTTTGAGTTTTTGAATTTTAATATTAGTTTAATTTTGTATCCATGGACATCTATGACCTGGGTGATAATATATTGGTGGTATAAAAGTCCCAGCTTTAGCCAAAATAGATTAGTTTGTCCTGAAACAAAAATATAGATTTAATGACGTTTTATTAACACTGATTCCATTAGAATTTGGATGTGCACTGATTGATATTTTGGTCTTAGAACCATAGAACTCTTTTTGTCAGAAAACACTGTCAACCATCCAAACACAATCCACACTGATCTGTGCCCACACTTGTTTAGTCTTCGAAATATGTATGTTATTGGATGTTATCTTAATATCCAAGAAAAAAAGAACAAAAGAACATATTCAAACACAAAACGTTTTACATAGATCTACACTGTCGATACCACTACTAGTGGACAATAATTTCCAGTCAAGGTTTCGGCATTAGTCATGTTAGTTAGTCATTTTGTTTATCCTTTTATTGGTTTAACTTAATTTGTACTTCTTCGAGAATGTGACTCATACTAGAACGACATGAAGTTTTAATATATGTACTATCAACTACACATTTAATATATGTACTATCAACTACACACAATTATTTTGTTGGCGTCTTTGTCAGATTTAATACTATCAGTTATATCAACTTTTTTTGTTGGCGTCTCATTTTAGATTTTTTTTATGTTTGTTTAATTAATTGTTGTCAGTTGTGTTGTTTGCCTGTGGTGAATGTTTATACAGTGTTGATTTATTGTTGTCAGTTGTGTTGTTTGTCTGTGGTGAATGTTTACACAGTGTTGATTTATTGTTGTCAGTTGTGTTGTTTATCTGTGGTGAATGTTTACACAGTGTTGATTTATTGTTGTCAGTAGTGTTGTTTGTCTGTGGTGAATGTTTACACAGTGATGATTTATTGATGACAGTAGTGTTGTTTGTCTGTGGTGAATGTTTACACAGTGATGATTTATTGATGACAGTTGTGTTGTTTGTCTGTGGTGAATGTTTACACAGTGTTTATTTATTGTTGTCAGTTGTGTTGTTTGTCTGTGGTGAATGTTTACACAGTGTTGATTTATTGTTTTTAGTTGTGTTGTTTGTCTGTGGTGAATGTTTACACAGTGTTGATTTATTGTTTTTAGTTGTGTTGTTTGTCTGTGGTGAACGTTTACACAGTGTTGATTTATTGTTGTCAGTTGTGTTGTTTGTCTGTGGTGAATGTTTACACAGTGTTGATTTATTGTTGTCAGTTGTGCTATTTGTCTGTGGTGAATGTTTACGCAGTGTTTGATGCTGGATCCCAATTATTGTCATGTTAACCAATTATGTCTGTTTTAGTTACTCATAAAAAAAGAAGATGTGGTATGATTGCCAATGAAACAACTGTCCACAAGAGACCAAACTGACACGTAAATATAACCGAACTATTAACAACTGTAATACGAGTTGCCAGCCAAGAGGTTGGTTTATCTAGCTATAAAACCAGATTTTACCCACTGTTTGTTAACGAAAATCAGAAATAAAATAGTTGTTTTCCAAATCGTTCCAATGGTGATAAATACTAACGTTTGATGTCGTCAGGTTTTATGGGCTTCACCATTTTTAATTTAATTGGAGTTCGGTAATTTTTTACTAATATGTTTTTGACGATACATTTTTGGGTTGAATTCTCGAGTGGGTCGTGACGTATTAGCCCGATTTATTGAATTCTGGGAAAAAATAAAATCTGTTTAACTCTTATAGCTTATCGACAATATACGTAATTAAAAGCGCACAGCTGACGAATGGTCGAAGTTATTAACCACAATATAAGAATGAACGAACATGAATATGCATATACCGTTTTGTATTGATTGAATTAAACTCCTATAAAATTATCTCTAGTAAATGTTTTTGAATAAATTTAATTAATTATTGTTGAGATTTTTTTCATAAAATATTTATTGAACATTTTTACTGATATTGAACTGAAAATATTTCAGTTCTATTTACCGTTATTGTTTTGATAATCATTTCAATGCAACTAATGTGTGAGCAGAGTGTTTATATTATTTTGTATAGGTCACTGTATATTCTCGGCTTGAGGTCAATTCGTTTACCTTGTAGCTATTTAGCCGCAGGTGTGAGTTCAAGCGTACACAGGTATAAATGTTGTTATTTGGAAAGGATATACAGAAAGGATTAGAAAGAGTATGATGTCACGATGTTAATACAATAATGAAACTAATTGTTGTTTATTGTTATTTCATTTCCTTAGTCAAGAATTCATCATAGAGACAATTTGGACCAATGAGATCTGCACCTTCTAAATCAAAACATTTGATTAAAGTTGGGAGTTAATTATCTAAAATTCAATTGAATTTAACAACTACTACAATATATTTTAGAATTTTAATTATGTACAACTGAACGGCAGGCTAAGACCATTCTCAATTTTTTGTGACAGTATTCTCAAGAAAGTGAGGACTGAAAAATCTATTCAGTTTTAATTATTCATTGATTAAGTTCCCAGTTACAACTCTCATCACAGGGATCATGTACTTATAAAATCAAATATGATTGATATAAGCTGTGTGAAGTTTGTTTCCAGATCCCACATTTTGATATATCTGTAAAATTCATGAATAGATAGCTTTTAAACTACATAAAGCAATATTTAAAAAAATTTAAAAAAAAAATGACCACTACAATAATTATGTTGGTTTTTTTTAATTGATGACTTATCATATATATACTTAATGTGACATTTTTAGTGTTCATGTACATTAAAGGGAAATTCCGCGATTTTTTACTTATCATCTAATTATGTTCATCTTAACATAAAAAACACATTTGCAAAGTTTTAAATTTATATTCCTTCTAATAACGGAGAAAATCAAGTATTTGTAACTTTTTTTGTTGAATTCTCGAGTGGGTCGTGACGTATTAGCCCGATTTATTGAATTCTGGGAAAAAATAAAATCTGTTTAACTCTTATAGCTTATCGACAATATACGTAATTAAAAGCGCACAGCTGACGAATGGTCGTAGTTATTAACCACAATATAATAATGAACGAAAATGAATATGCATATACCGTTTTGTATTCATTGAATTAAACTCCTATAAAATTATATGTCTCTGTCTCTAGTGAATGTTTTTGAATAAATTTAATTAATTATTGTTGAGATTTTATTCATAAAATATTTATTGAACATTTTTACTATTTACTTGTCTATTTACCGTTATTGTTTTGATAATCATTACAATGCAACTAATGTGTGAGCAGAGTGTGTATATTATTTTGTAAAGGTCACTGTATATTTCTCGGCTTGAGGTCAATTCGTTTACCTTGTAGCTATTTAGCCGCAGGTGTGAGTTCAAGCGTACACAGGTATAAATGTTGTTATTTGGAAAGGATATACAGAAAGGATTAGAAAGAGTATGATGTCACGATGTTAATACACTAAGATGTAATACACGATGAGAATAAAGATTCAATAATTAAATTGTGTAAATTAATTGAAAATAAAATTCAGATTCGTAAATCCGAAAATGTATAAAAATAAAAGGAAACAATTGTTGATTACTTTCTTAGCGGCAATTGGCGTAAAGATTCAAATATGAAGTAAAAAATGGTAGTTTTAATCTTTAATAAAAACTAAATGCAATATTACCCAATTTGATATACCATTGTACATCTGTTTGATATCATTGACTTTACCGGAATTTCTTAACTTGTATTCAAATCTGGCTGTGTTTAAATGCTAATAAAACTATTGCAATTTTAAAGTTTTTAATTGACAAAAAAATACAACATACAACATGCATGATTTTTTTTTAGTTTCTTTTTAACATTTTATTCTTACATAATTAAATTCATTTGACAATCATTTACACGAACTTTTTGTGAAAAGAATATCAATTATCTAAGCTAAGGCATTATTTCTTTTGAGGATTTTTGAGGATTTTTTTTTAAATTCTATGATAATATTTGTGCAATGTTGAACATGATAGCCGTCATTAATCCAAATAAGTAATACAGTAGTTGTAATAAAAGTTATATTTTAGTCATGCATAACTGATATTGACGAATTTATAATAGTTCGTCCATACATCGTTGTTCTTGAAACAATCATTATTAGTATACATGTAAGTTTCCTGACGTATAAGAGCCATTGAGGATGAGCTCCAGAGAAATCAGACTAGTGGCGTTTCGTTCGTTTGTTTGTTGGGAAAGGAGAGGAAATGCAACCGCTTGTACAGATAAACGACAGAATTACCATACAAGCATTTATAGTCAACACAATCAGAAAGAGTTCCCATCGTTAGACGGGGAATATGAAGGCTTCCAAGAATGAACAAGTGACATGTCTAACTCTGAACAGTTAGAAAACAAACTATCGACATCGACCGCTTGTTCTTAATATTTGAAACAGTATGCATATATATACGTATACGTTTATGATATATATAGTGATGAGTTCTTGCGTCTGACAAAAACTAAATTCCTTCATGGTTATATCTTGCCATACGTTTATATTGGTTTGTAAGGTGATTACTCACAATCGTTATTTGAAAATCCTGTTTGTGAGATGTAGATTCATTTCAATACAGAAATTTCGTCTATATATTTCACAAGTGTATAACACGGAGAAGCTCTGAAGGTCCATGACTCCCATTTTGTTAGTGTGTGAACCATCGATGTTTACAGCAATATCACAAAATAAGATGATGATGGTAGAAAGAACTATGGGCGTCATGTGGCAAATATTACATGCATATCGGACAATGAGTTGTCAATCTGTATGAAAAGATTTCCAATACAACCATATTATTGAGAAGGAATGTTTACATGCTATACTCTCGTACTAGTATTACAGGGTTCTTGTGGCGTTCACCTTAGACACACATATTTTTAACGATGTTTAAAAAAAAGACAGAACCGATTTAATGTCATATTTCCCTATTCTTTAAATATAACTAAAAGTTTTTTATCTGACAAGAATACCCCTATTTAGCGAACAAGTAATTTATTCTTTTTTCTGTTATTGAATACCAAGAAAGAAAATAAATCCCGAAATTAATTTGAAACTTTGATACTCAAAAGTTTCCCAGCAAAATATTCACATTCCCTGGGGATAATTAGTGTTCGTCCAGTGGCATATATAACAATTGTGATGACGAATTACTTCCTTTGTTCGAGAATAATCTTATTGAAATATAAATCTGTGATTTTACTAGGTCCACAGCTTCAATGAACCAAAGCAAAAGTTATACATCGACCTGTATTTAAATCAAATTGGTTCTCTTCTTCTTCTGGTATACAATAGTCTATTGACATTCGATGATTACATACTGTTGGCATACGTGGACTAGTCTATTTACAACACTTTTACCCCTATTTATTCAAAATATATGTTTTTTTCTTATGTTCAATCAAGGACGTATATTGTTAGTTATACGTCCTTGGTTCAATGTATACATGTATATATTTTAAATTGCGCTATAGTTCCGTAACTTTCTATCCAGTCGTATAAACGAATCGTCGGCAAGTGCGTACATTTTTTTAAATCAATATTTCTGGTCTGTTCCAATCTGTCCTTCACTATTGACAATGACTATATATTACATTTTCCCAAATTCACCCTTGGAAAAAATATTTAAATAGATTTTAATTTCATCAAATCTTATTTTTTGGGTATTATTTATATGTTTATGAATTATATTCTTTACACCAGAAATGTTATTTATAAACAAGCGTATGAGTTTAGTAATGACAAGTAAGACAGAGTTGTATATTATTCATCTGATAGTTCAAAATGGAAAGTCATAAGTTATAAGTTATCAGCCGTGTACACTGATCAATACCTGCAGAAGTGAAACGATGCATGAACTTGCAAGCCCGACAGGAAATCGCTTGAATACCTGGACGTGTCACCTCACACCCCCCACAAGGTGTCTTCCTCCTATTCCCACTTTTTAAAAATACTATTCCTTCTATTCCCACTTGCATATAACAATAGATGTTTTGATAAATAATTTGTTTTTATAACAATCAGGGTTAATTAAAATTTCACTTAAGATTTACCTGTATTTTTTTTTAAAGCATAACATATTTGGTACACTGTTTAGGTATAATACCTTGTTTATTTGTAATATGTTTCTTTTTTCAACAAATAAATACTTTAAAATAGAGAAAAACAATGATAAATAGGTTGGAGTTAGTTTTGTTTTTAAACTTTTGAATTTGTACTTAAAAATAAAGAAAAATTATACAGTATAATCCTTTGTTTGCACAAGTTTTCATTCTATTCCCACATGAAATTTTACCTTTTCTTACCAGATTTATAAAAAGTGGGAATAGAGGGAATGAACCCCTCACAATACCTTTGGAAGTAATACCTTTAGCCATGCTGGTGATCAGATGAGGGAAGATCAAAATATATTTGTTTATTACTTTTGAAAGAATTATGAACAAATTAGATTTTCGAAAACAATTTTCACGGAACACTTATTTATGATTTCAACTTTGACTTTTCACCTAATTCCAATATCAACAGTTTAAAAACAACAGACCATGGTAATTTAAAAAAAGTAAGAATATTTTTCGTATCAAGTTAGTGATTCGGATAAAACAACCGTACGATTGACAAGATATCGACACGCAATTACGACTACATCGGTTACTGTAGTTTTGTTTCTTTGTGGTTTATAGACATATCGTTTTTATTAATCGGGAAAGAAGACAAAATGGCGGATCGCAGAGAATTGATACTCTAAATTTAAAATCGATGGTGATCGCTTATCTAGAGGAATAAAACTTTAATATCTATGAATTTGAGCATTTTTATACAGAATGAACATAATATCAATTTTTGATTTTTTTGCGAAGTTTCCCTTTAATTCTCAGTGGTAAAATAAAAATCGTTAATAACATTGTCACGGTTAAGCATGGCCACAACTCCCAGAGCCGAAGCTGACTCTAGATGCTATTTAGTTCCTTTTCTTTAATCTATATATATATATTCAGAAATGTGTGTCAATAATTTGTGTTTAATCATTTACAAATATCATTAACCAAACTTTTGAACCTTTAATATTTCAATAAATACATAATAGCAAGCTGTCTGAGGACTGACTTCTCCGATGCAGCAGAGCAAGTTACGTCATATTTGGGGGAAAGTCCCTTATTGTTGTAAAGATAGTAAATAGTACGGAAACAAATCACATAAGTAATTAAGCGCTATAATCTCCCTATAATGTCTATGATAGGTCTACAATATAAAATAAATATACTGACTTTAGTAATCCTACGTGTACATTATATCTACTATGGTAAGCCTATGATATATACTAGTAGCTTGCTGTTTGGTGTTGAAGACCGTACTTTGACCTATAATGGTTTACTTTAATTTACAAATTGTGACTTAGATGGAGAGTTGGCATGCACTCATACCACATCTTCTTATATCTATGACGAATTTGGTTGCACATTCAAAATATCAACAATCTATATTTCAATTTCTATACAGACTGTCTGACTGTAAAAAAAAAAAGCATGAGTTCCTGACTCGTTATCCATCCTGACTTTTTATATAACTGAGCATGACATATAATGCATTGTCCTTAGTCTTGTGTCCCAGTTTTTGAATATTTTTTCTTAATTTAAAACTTAGGAGAAAAGAGGGAAAGGCGTTACTATATATCCTATTCCACTGTCTTTGAAGCTCTTTTGTAGGATACTTAATTTTTTAAGTACTGATATTCAAATTTACTGATACAACACTATTTTAAATAGGCCGGTATTAATTACTACCAGCAGCAGACTTATGACCACTTGATAGATAAATATCCAAACTTTATTCTGGCAATATAATGTATGTCTTGTACCACTTAAAAAATTCCAAAACATGACGTAGAAGTTTTATTATATAATTTCCGTAGTATATCTCCCAATTAGTCAAAGGCGTAAATTATAGCTTAATGAAAAATATTTTTGGATGACCATTGCGGAGTATTACTTCCCAGGTTAAAATAATTGAATCATCGCATATGTATAATCCATTCAGGATCTATGACACACGAAATATTCTCTAAAACGATTGGTTGTTTACAAAAGTGAGCACTACAACAAGCACCCGAGGGAATTAATTCATGTATGATCTATCAATTTTACGTATGCAAGCTTCCTGTTGTGCGGCTTTCGGGTAGTAAATAAACATAAATACGTCGAAACATCTACGTATTGCAAGTATATTTAAAATAGAGACGAATTCAAACAACACGCAAAAAATTAAGACTGCACAGTAAACTTTAATAGAAACTTTCGGTGGAGAACGACAAGGATATCCACTTTCAATTAACTTTTAAAATAAGATCTTTAAGTTAAGAAACAATGCGAACAACAACGATTTTTCTACTGTGTATTATTGGATGTGCAGTTGTACATGGACAGTTTCCTGGAGGGGGTCAGAATTTTGGTCAGCAAGGAGGAGGGCCTAACTTCGGTCCAGGTGGTCCACAAGGTGGTGGACCAAATTTTGGTGCCGGACCTCAAGGAGGTCCAAACTTCGGAGGTCCACAGGGACAGGGATTTGGTCCTGGAGGCCCTCAGGGCGGAGGTATTCCGGGACAAGGTGGCTTTGGTCCACAGGGCGGAGCAGGAATTCCAGGTCAAGGCGGCTTTCCTCAAGGAAACGCTGGAATTGGTCAAGCTGGACAAACACGTATGCTATTTACTTGGAATTTTATTAAATCATTTTGTCTTTTAAGCAATCGCAATGCCGGAAAATAAAAACTGTAGTTGTTTTTTAGTTGGAAAAACTTATCTTAACAATCATAATGTTTCCAGGAATGACAGCAGTGAAAATGTTTATATCTTTTAAAATTGATAGATTTAAGTAAATGTTCACTGTAATATAATATTGACCAAATGTTTGACTTTAATTTGTCATTTAGTGCTTCAGTTTAAACATTCATTACTTTTTTATTTTTCTATTTTTTTAGAACAAGGACTTCCACCACCCCCGCAATCAAATAGTGTTTGGACATATGCAACGTGCTATTTGAATGAAACCGGATCAAACGTGAGAGGTCGTGTAGATATGAGACAAGCTGTAAGTCATTTTACAAAATATAGTCTAGCTCCATTCGTTTGTTTACAAATTATCTCAATAATTATGGCTTTCACATATTCGACTTTGTTGTTCCTGGTGAAGGCAAATCCAGAAAGCGTTTCGGACGAATACAATTCAATAAAGATTTTTCGTTTTTTATGTGCGTCGTTTTAATATCTAAAGTTACTTTTTGTATATTACATCTCTCCTCATTCCATGTTTATTTACTTATTGATATTTTGTATTTGCGCCAGACGCGTGTTTCATGTACAAAAGACTGTCATCAGTGACGCTCGAATAAAAAAAAAGTTAAAAAGGCCAAATAAAGTACACAGTTAATCCACGTCTCTTTTTAAAATAGTGTTAATATATTTTTGTCATGATTAACAATGATTTGAGCGTAATCATTTGATTAGTGCTTTTAAACCAGTTTGATTAATCTTTATTAGCTAAGGGAATATTTTTAGGAATATCATATTTGAATACTTTTCTACAAGATATTCCATAAACACTATCACATAGTCGCATGGGATGTTTCCAAACTTAAGCTTTTATTTTTGAAACAAGTGTTTAATTTATTTAATCATTTTATATATTTGAAATTAGTTGTTAAATAATAAATGTATTCGTTATGAATTTTCATTAAATATTTGCCACTGGACGTTAAGCAACAATCATGTAGTGATGCCAACTTTCAGTAAGTTGAATAAGGTTTTTTTTCTTTGAGATATGTTAAAATTTGTTGTAGAAGTTCAGTATGCTTGCACAATAATCTTTTTTCTTTGCAGACATTCGGTGGTCCAACACAAGCCAGAGTACAAGTTATTGGCTTACCGCCAAGTTTAATGAGTGACACTGAACATGGAATGCATGTACACGAGTATGGTGACATAGGCAGAGGATGCTATGCTGCCGGACCTCATTTTGATGTCAATGGTTTCTCTTTCCATGGATCACCAAATAATGTCAGATCGTAAGTAATATTTATCATTTATTAACTGCGGACCCAAAACTTGAAATTAGGAATAAGGGAGCCATATTTTTCGTAATTGGGGGAAGGGGCTGTTGCTTCAAAGAATTAGGAATAAGGGAGCCATATTTTGACACAAAATTGGTTGTAATTCTTACTTTATTACATTTATTTCTGTCACGGTTAAAGGGTCGCGCGCCGGGTGCGCTGGTGTCTAAATCCGCGCTTGAATCCAATCTTGTGGAAATAATTAGATTCCCTAACATACTGTTATCAATATTAGACTATGCAATACTATTATAGTATTATATATTAAAAGAACATATATATTTTTTTTATAGGAATACATTTCACGAGGGTGATATGGGTAATTTACGACAATCTAATGCTGGTGTAATAGATGCTGAGTTAGTTCTGCCAGCCATGACAATAGACGGAGACAATGGTGTTATAGGACGTGCAGTAGTGGTAAGTGCTTGTAAACAGTTATTTACTAGTTTTGATGAATATATTAAGCATTAAGGACAGTTGGAACATGACAACTTTTTTTGCCCTCCCCTTTTTTCCAAAATCCAGATTTTT